>NC_022014.1:47098553-47107198 GCF_000317375.1 Microtus ochrogaster | reverse complement strand
AGATAATGTTATCTCGGTAAAGGGTCAGAGAGTAGCTTAGTGGTTTGGTTTGGCACAACCCAGGTTTGATTGCCAACACCCACATGAGTGGCTCATAAGCATAGGCAGGTCTAGTTCCAAGGGATCCCATACCTACTTCTGATCTCTTCAGGCACCAGTCATGAAGATGATGTGTATTCGTATGTAGGACAAACATTCATACACATAAAATAAATATAAATTCTTTTTTAATTATCTCAATTAGTAAAGATATAGGCTTATTCTTAATTTTTGAAATAAAATATTTTAAATTACTGATAACTACTTACAAGCAAATGCTAATGCCGATAACTAACATGAAAAAATGAGATTTTTAAATATACAAGAAATTTCATTATATACAAATAAGCTGAGACGTGAAGTTTGCCAGGCGTTTTATCCAGCTACTTACAACGCATACAAACCTGAGCATGCCCCCCCTGTGATTCTTAAGTTTTCTGCATTTAGTTTAAAAGATGTTTCTTTCCAAGAAACTGAACTTTCCTTTCAAATGCACTTGAGCGAATAGGAGAATTGGGTTCATAAAAGGGGTTCATGGCAAACCTGATGTACAAGTCATAGACATCAGTGAAGAAGTTCTTGATGCCGTCTTCCTGCCGCATGTCGTGAAGCATGATGAATCGCATGTGCCCGGCGGTGACAAAGGCTGACACGAACCACTCATTGAATTTGTCCACGGTTTTCAAGTACATGTTGTTGGAGAGCCACATGTTTTCATCCACCAGGTCCAGAGCGGCGTGCGCTATGAACTGGTTCAGATGGCGATGCTCATCTTTGGGTTCTGCCTTCCCAGCTGGCAAAAATTCCATTTCAAAAACTGGATTATCATGGTGGCCAACAATTACAAAGTAGAAGCTTCCAGACATTGTCTTCTGTATCTGTATAGCTCCTGTAATGAGATGCTGGCAACAGAAACACCCAGTCAATGCCTGAAAATTTTTTATTTTACTTATTTTTGAGACCAGGTTATCTTTGAAATCTCAATCCTTCTATCTTGTGCTGGTATTATAGGCAATAGCCACTACCCCTAGCTCCATTTATTAAAATTTCAGCCCCCCACCAATTTAATCTGATACTTCTACCATATACTAAATTTGCATACGTATTTCCCTTTTCTTTGGGTTTTTGTAATTTTTATGAAACAAACAGAAGGCTGTTTATTATCTAGATTATTTCAACAGGTTCAGAAAATAAATTTAAGAAACCCCCTGGGTGGTGGCGGTGCACACCTTTAATCCCAGCACACAGGAGGCAGAGGCAGGCAGACTTCTGTGAGTTTGAGGCTAGCCTGGTCTACAGAGTAAGTTTTAGGACAGGCTCCAAAGCTTCAGAGAAACCCTATCTCAAAAAAAAAAAAAAAAAAAAACCCAAAGCAAACAAAAAAACAAAAAATTGACAAAAACCTACCATCTTTCCACTGATTAAAAACAAAGGACTAGCTGAGCAGTAGTGGCTCACACTTTTAATCCCAGCACTTAGAAGGCAGAGGCAGGTGGATCAGAGTTCGAGGCCAGACTGGACTACAGAGCGAGTTCTAGGACAGCCACAGCTACACAGAGAGACCTTGTCTCGAAAAAAACAAAACAAACAAACAAAAACCCAAGAAAAATACAAACTACATCACCATCAACAAATCCAAAAATAATTTTACAATTAATGATCACAGTGCAGGGTAGTGGTAGCTCACACCTGAAATCCCAGCACTGGGGAGATGGGAGTGGGGGCGCAGGAAGACTGACAGGAATTTGAGGCCGCTTGGGCTACACAGCCAGTTTCAGCCAGTCTGGGCTATAATCTGAGGTGACTTCAAAAACAAAGCCCAAATAGTTCACACAAACAAACAAAACTACAAGCTAAAAGCTTTCTTCCTAAAATCAAAAACTAGGCAGGATCAGGCCTTGGCCTTTTGGCCAAGATCAAGTTTAGGAACTCGGAGAGAGTGCCCCCCTTTGCCACTTCTATGTCGCACTCTCCTGGAGACTTCAGCCAAGAACTAAAGCTAAGGGAAAGATAAAGGGCACTCCTACTGCAAAGTCAACTGTCTCAAGGTAACACTGTAGAGGTGAAAAGCCCTGTGGAACCAACTTTCAGCAAGGTCACACGACACAAGATCAAGCAGCGGGATTTCTCTAGAACAGCAACTAATCCAAGAGTGACGAAGGAACAGGACAAGGGAAACACCTGCCGGGCTGGAGAGAAGGCCCAGCGGTTAAGAACGCTGGCTGCTCTTGCAGAGTGCCAAGGTTTCCACTGAAAATCACTGAAGAATTAGGGGCTCTCACCCATTCTTGAAAAGGTGCAGGCAAACAATGGCTGCTGGTTCGGGGAGTCATAAATAACCTCCTATCCATGCTCATGCAAACAGCTCTAATTGGACTCCGTGGGTCTCGTGTGCATGCGTGCATGAGTATGTTAATTAGACTCCGTGGGTCTCGTCTGTGTGTGTGGGTGCACCCATTTAGCCAGTGTGTAAAGGTACTTGCCATGTACGCATGATGACCCAAGTTCAACTCTAGAACGCACATAAAGGTGCAAGAAGCCAAGTCTGGCTTGGTGGCACATCTCTTAAACCCTGAACTTAGAAGACAGAGGCAAGAGGATCTCTTGAGTTTGAGGCTAGCTTGGCCCACAAAGCAAGTTACAGGACAGCTAAAGTTACATAGAGGGACCTTGACCTGCTCTAAAAAAAAAAAAAAAAGAGAGAAAAGACTGAAATAAGAAACTGACTCCACAAAGCTGTCCTCTGACCTTCAGACAGGTATAGGCTCACTAATGTACTGAACACAGTATCAGTAATTTAAAGACTGTGAAGACATGAAAATAAAAAGGGAACTTATTGGGACAGGGTTCAAAGGGAGTGGGATGAGAGGTGTGGAAAGCACATTGTAAACGTGTGTGAACTGTCAAAGGATAATAATTTTAAATAATGGAATGTCATCTCCATGTTTATGGATTAAAGATGGCAATACCTATTGGCCTACAAACTCAATGTCGTTTCTTTCAAATACCATCAAACTTGTCTTTGAACTTTCTACACAATTGCAGAAGTTATGACAGAGTGGTACTGGCCTAAATTAGAACATATTGCCAGACCGTGGTGGGGCACTCCTTTAATCCCAGAACTCAGAAAGCAGAAGCAGGCAGATCTCTGTGAGTTCAAGGCCAGCCTGGTCTACAAGAGCTAGTTCCAGGACACTCAGGGCTGTCTCGAAAAACAAAAACAACAAAAAAAAGGGATAAGAATCCACTAAATAACCCCGCACATTTTGTCATTTGATTTACTATTTACTTTTTTTTTTTGGAGACAAGGTGTTACGTAGTCCAGACTAGCCTCGAAGTATCAGAAGGTGGCTTTGAATTCCTTACCCTTCTGCCTCTCCCTTTCCAGTGCTGAGATTATCCACTACGCCCCTCTTAATGTTATTTTTTTAAACTTTTTATTTCAGGACCAAAGCCTCGGCGCTAGGCTCTGCCACTGGCCACACCCCATCCTAAGTAAAACCAAGTCCACACCCACGAAAACGATTAAGCTGTCTTCCCGGCCTCCCGGCCAACCTCCACTCTCCCACTCTCCAGCTCTGGACTTTGTCTTGCGACAGGGTCTTGCTGTCCCAGAGACTGGCTTCGAACTTGCGGCGCTGGGATGACGGGCGAGCGCCACTCTGCCCAGGGTGGGGTTCTGACAACTGTAAATACCTCACATCAGTCGCCTTGCCTCTAGTTCAGGAGTCGTCGCGGTGCCGGCGTAGACAGGAACAAACGACCACGAACCCAAACTTCACGTCCGCCTCCCGGGAGAGCCCCGCCCACCGCAGGGGGAGGCGGGGCCGAGCACGCGCACACGGTCGCGCCTGTCTGCGAGCGACTGAACGGCCCCGCCTTGGCGGCCATCTTGACTCAGAGAGTGAGAGGGGACTGAGCATGCTCACTAGAGCGCCAAGTGCAAGATTTCCGGGCTCCATCTTGGATCCGGGCGACTCGGACGACCGCGCATACGTCCATGCGTCACTGCTCAAAGCCGCCGCGCGCGAAATTTGGCCGCCATCTTGGGTGAGGGCATGGTAGGGTCCGCACCTACCTTGTCCGGCTCTTACAGCACTCCTTTTTATTACACGAATACTTGCTGCTGTTGTCACCGATGTTCGCTTGGAGGTGTAGAGGGCCGGCGCGTGCCATGAGCGGTGGGAGAGACACGCCAAACGAGGCACAGCCTGAGACTACCTCGGTGCCAGAAAGCAAAATGGAGGTTGCAGCGCCAGGCTCCTGTGTGCAGTCTGTGGCCTTATTCTTGGGCAGAAATGCGTAATCGGTGGAGGATCGCTTAGGGAGCAGTGCCTCCGGGGTTGGTGTTTCTTGTAGATTTTCACCTCATACTCGGCTTTTTCAAGTGTCTGCCTGATTTCTCACAGGTTTTCCTTATGTACATATTCCAAAAGAGACTTTCCTGTTGACGGCACTCTGTAACCCCAGAAGCTGCTTTTGCTAAATAAAGCATTGACTTCTCTCTTGGGGCCACAGGGTGACTAAAGATGAAGCTTGGCATTTCTGCTTTCATTTTTTGTATACTGAAAACAATAATCTTGGTGTCCCATAAAGGAACAAGTGAACAAAGCAAGGAGCTCTGCACAGGGATTTCGGTTTGTAAAAAGTGGTGTCCGGATCCAAATCGGGGCAGGAGGTTCACTTGGTTAACTGGTGGAGACCATGTCCTTTCCTCATTGGCTGGGGTCCCACCCTCGTGATTGGTTATTTTTTATTTTTTGTTTTTTTTTGGTTTTTCGAGACAGAGTTTCTCTGTGGCTTTGGAGGCTGTCCTGGAACTAGCTCTGTAGACCAGGCTGGTCTCGAACTCACAGAGATCCGCCTGTCTCTGCCTCCCGAGTGCTGGGATTAAAGGCGTGCGCCACCATCGCCCGTCTGGTTATTTTTTAAAAACTAACCAAAGAAAAAAGATAAAGCGTTGTGCTCCAGGCAGCAGGGAATTCTGGAAGGAGATAGGATGTGTTTAGTTTGTGTAAAAAAAAAAAAAATTACAGCCGGGCGGTGGTGGTGCACGCCTTTAATCCCAGCACTCGTGAGGCAGAGGCAGGTGGATCTCTGTGAGTTCGAGGCCAGCCTGGTCTACAGAGCTAGTTCCAGGACAGGAACCAAAAAGCTACAGAGAAACCCTGTCTCAAAAAAAAAAAAAAAAGAAAAATTTACCAGGTAGGTTTATGACCCTTGGTAGATTACCTACCTTTGTTAGAAAAACATCAGCACCTCACAGTCTCCTTTCCTTTGGGTTAGAGACCTGCCCACTTCTGTATAGGAAGAGTGCTTATTTACCTATTTCATGCCCTTCAAACTTGAAGGCATAAAAAGGGCATTGTCTTAAACCTCTGGTTACCTTGATCAGGATGAGGGGGGAAATGCCTGACAGTTCCCTCTACAAGGCTTCAAGTATCATTTGTGGGTTTTTTTTTTTTTTGGCTTGTTTTTGGTTTGTTTCTTTGTGTTTGTAGACAAAGGTTTCTCTGCACAGCCCTGGCTGTCCTGTAACTGCCTCTGTAGACCAGGCTGGTTTCAAACTCAGAGATCCACTTGCCTCTGTCCCCAAAGTGCTGTGTGTGCACTACCACCTGGCTTCAGGTATCATCTGAGCCATATAAATATGAACATGTCAGCTCTGAGCAAGCTGCTCACAGTTACATTAGTGAGCCCATACCCAAAAGTGCTCCCACAAATAAACATGAGACCCCTAACTATGCTCATACAGAGCAACGTTTTCTGGACTGGAGGTGAACAGCAGTCACGGGCTCACTGATGTGTGGAGGCCAGAAGCTGAAGTCGCATCAGCCTTTGTCGCTGTTCAGTCTCCCTATGTATCCCTGACTGGCTTTAAACTCATTGTCATGCTTAGCTTGAGAATCTTACAGAAAGTTTTACAATAAATATATTTGAGATATTCAGAAATAAGTGGATCATATGCATTAAAAGCACATCATTGAGCTGGGTAGTGGTATCATACACCTTTGATGCCAAAACTCGGGAGGAAGAGGCAGGTGGATCTCTGTAAGTTCAAGACCAGCCTGGTCTACAGTGTGAGATCCAAGTACATGCAGAGCTACATGGAAAAACCCTGTCTTGAAAAACTACAACAACAGAAACATTGTTGAGCAAAATAAAAAGTGAATTAAAAACACAAGGCCATTAAAATAAATCTTGGAAATAAAAGATATAGCCATTCAAATATAAAACCAAGATTAAACTCCAGTTTAGGCAAAGACAAGAATTAAGGAAAACAGTGCTGGTCATGATCCTTACACCTTTAATCCCAACACTTAGGAAACAGAGACTGTTGGATCTCTTGTGAGTTCAAGCCAGCTCGGTCTACAAAGTGAGTTCCAGGCCAGCCAGGGCTACATAGTAAAACTGTCTTAAACAACAAAGGAATTAATTAAAAGACATATAATAGAAATTCTGAGAGTAAAAGAAGAGGGTGGGGTAGAAAAATAAGTATGTACTGAACATGGTGGCACAGTCTTGGAATCCCAGCAGTTGGTTGGCAGAGGCAGGATGGCACGAGGTCTATCTGGACTAGGTGAGCTGTAAGCCAGGCGTTGCTGCATAGAGACCTTGTTAGTGGTGGTTGGGATCGGGTATTTCCAGGTTCTTGACCTCTTGTCCAAATAATGGAAAAATAAGTCTTCATATAATTCACAAAAATCGTAAGGTAGCTTTATTCAAAGCCAAGCAATAAACAGTTTAGAAAGGAATACCCTGTCAAGATGGATAGTGGCCACGGACTGAGGTGCTGCAGGGCCAGGTGACCGTTCGGGGGCTTCCTTTGGCACAGTTTGGGTGGCTCAGTTAGTCACGTCCCTCGTTAAGATGCACGACTTTATCATGTGTGTGCTTAGCAATGCATAGGCCAAAAAGGTAAACTGGGGTTCTCCCTGCAAGTCTAAGTTTACTGTATTGTACTTGCTTCCCAAACCATTTCAGGACAGATCAGCCATGAGATTTTAACTTCTGCCCCACATTTCTTTGTGTGTGGAGGTCAGAGACAACCTTTTGGAGTCATTTGTCCCAGGGATCAACCTCAGGTCTTCAGTAAGCATGTTTCTTCCCAAGCTATCTCTCCAGCCCTGTCTGCTCTTTATACACATTGCTTCCAGTATATTGGGAATATATTTGAAAGGAAACTAAATCTGATTATTGTTACGGTAGGTGAAATTTAAGGTACACATGTTGCCCAGTGCAGCTGGGGTATGAGGTTGCTAGGTTCATTTTTGAGAGATTTGGGTAAAGGAGATAGACTGCCAGAGTGCATCACAAGAAGGGGGTGTGCACTACCCAGTCCAAGTAGATACCATGTTACTTAACTGTTCCTTTGCTTGGCTGCCTCAAAACAAACAAACAAACAAAAAATCCTCCAAATAGAAAAACTATTTGAAAAGAAGATAGCCAGGGACTTTGCGGGGCTGGGGAACAAGGATCTTCTGGTTAAAGTCGGCAGCTAAAGAACAAACAAGGTAAACATTGAAACAATGAGCCCAGGGGAGCATTAAGGACAAAAACACAATTAAGTGGGCAGTGCCTTTAATCCCAGCACTTGGGAGATGGAGGAAGGTGATTTCTCTGAGGTCCAGGCCAGCCTGGTCTACAGAGCAAGTTCCAGGCTGAGGCCACCAATCTGGACTGTAAATAACCAGTCACTGTTTATAAACTCTTTTAATTAACTTTATTGAATATCAGATTCATAAGTCAGCACAGATCAGACGACTGTTCGCATGGGTTACAAATGACTTTTTAAAAAACAGGAATAAACCAGTGGAAATTACAGTCTGTGAGAAGGAAGACAAATCTTGTTTAACATTTCAGAGAAGTGAGACAAACACAACACATTGAAGATCAATACTTATTTTTGATTCGCGGACAAGAATTTAATGTTACAATATTATACACTACTTTACAAAATTAAATTTTCTATGTACGGATTGTGTTTCTAATAGTTAAAACTGTGAAATCACATTTGGTGGTCCCCTAGATAACAGCTGTTACGCATCTCTGATTAGAGTTTAAACCTTTTATTCTAATTATTGCAAACAGTCTATTAGACTCAATACATTACATTAAATTAAAACATATGCAAGCCAAAACAAATGGTACTGCTTGAGTGAATATTAGTATGTCAGACTTAGAGAAACATTATTTTAAAAATTCTAGAAATTAGAAAAATAGAGTACTTTTTATGGTAGAACTGCCATGCTCAGATTTATATATCAAGATTGCCCTTGTCTGTTACTTTAGTAGTTGTAGATCTGTAGAAAATTCAAGAATCTTTCATAATTTACAACTACAATAAAAAAAATATGGCATAGTGTAAATATCAGTTGTTTTACATCGGGAAGTAATACAGAATGATAGTACGGGTAGTGTCTTACTGCCAAAACAAAACAACTAACTAAAAAACACATTCAATATTGTAAAAAATAACTTTATCAATATCCCACAAAGGTTCATTCTCTTATCTGGAGAATGAAAATTGTTGTTCTTAAAAAATAATAAAAAGGCGGGGGGTATGTGTTCTTCTTGAACACGGGGCACGGGACAGACACGCACGG
>NC_022014.1:47080540-47087439 GCF_000317375.1 Microtus ochrogaster | reverse complement strand
GGGAGGCAGAGGCAGGTGGATCTCTGTGAGTTCGAGGCCAGCCTGGTCTACAAGAGCTAGTTCCAGGACAGGAACCAAAAGCTATGGAGAAACCCTGTCTCGAAAAATCCAAAAAAAACCAAAAACCAAAAAAACAAAAAAACCCAAAAAAAACAAAACTATCTTTTCTCCACTGGGCAGTGGCGGCGCACGCCTTTAATCCCACTTTAATCCCAGCACTCGGGAGGCAGAAGCAGGCTGATCTCTGTGAGTTTGAGGACAGTCTGGTCTTCAATAGCTAGTTCCAGGACAGGCTCCAAAGCTACAGAGAAACCCTGTCTCGAAAAACCAAAATAAATAAATAAGTAAATTTTTAGAGAGCGAGAGAGCGAGAGAGAGAGAGAGAGAGAGAGAGAGAGAGAGAGAGAGAGAGAGAGAGAGGTATATGTGTGTGCATAGATAGGTAGGTAGGTAGGTAGGTAGGTAGGTAGGTGTAACATAACCCTAAGTTATGCTTCCACACTACATTCTGGCTTACAACTGCCTGTAACTCCAGAGAATTTGGTGCCTCTGACCTCTGTAGGTACCTGTACTTGTGTAAATAAATCCAACACACACTTGTACATAGTTTAAAATATAACGATAAATCTTTAAAATTTGGAAATTTTATCTCTATATATCTATAGGTGTAGATACTGCTAATCTATTTACACACACATCACAGGAGTGAATTCGTGGTAACATAAAGAATGTGTGCTCTCTTGCAGGCTGTGTCTCTCGGTACTCAGCAGGCAGTGTTTACTACTACCCCTCGTACCATCACCAGCACAATCCAGTTCAAGTGCAGAAATTCCAGAAGGAACTACAGAGATACCTCACCCGGAAGATTGGCTTTGAGGCAGTCATGAGAATCCGGTGCACCAAAGGTGGAAACACTTTATTTCCCTCATGAGGCTACATACTGTTTTTTATACAGTAAAAATATGTGTCCTCCTGCTGAGTTCTAGAGTGTGAAAGTAGACAATATGCAACCAAAGGGGGAAACTGTTTAAACACAGGACTACTGGTGCTCAAGAAATGACTCGGCAGTCAGGAGCAAACACTGCTCTTGCAGATGACTTGAGCTATGTACCGGTGTTCACACATGCCTCTGGCCTCTGTAGGTCCCTATACTCCTGTGCACAGACCCACACAAACATACATGACATAATTTAAAATGATGACAACAGATCTTTAAAAATAGGGAACATTGTGGCCGGGTGGTGGTAGCGCACGCCTTTAATCCCAGCACTCGGGAGGCAGAGGCAGTTGGATCTCTGTGAGTTTGAGACCAGCCTGGTCTACAAGAGCTAGTGCCAGGACAGGCTCCAAAACCACAGAGAAACCCTGTCTTGAAAAAACCAAAAAAAAAAAAAGGTGCACCACCACACACAGTGAAAGTTTAGTAATTCTAATAATTGGTTATCATGCATAGTTGATGACTATATATTGAATTATATTTTATTCTATATTATTTTTATTTCATTTTATCATTTATTAATTTATCTTGGTTTTCCAAGACAGGGTTTCTCTGTGTAAAAGCCCTGGCTGTCCTGGAACTCACACTCTGTGACCAGGCTGGCCTCGAACTAACAGAGATCTGCCTGCCTTTGCTTCTGGAGTAGTGAGTTAAACGTATGTGTCACCTCTGCCCAGCTATTTTTTTTTTTCTTTTTCTTTTTGGCTATACAGAGAAACCCTGTATAAAAAAAAAAAAAAAGACTATGTGTCTTTGGGCTCAAGGATGAACTTAAACTGATGGATGCTCCTGCCTCAACCTCTGAAGTGCTGGGATCACAAGCACATGTCCCATGCACTGTTTTTTTTTTTTTTTGGATTTTCGAGACAGGGTTTCTCTGTAGCTTTTGGTTCCTGTCCTGGAACTAGCTCTTGTAGACCAGGCTGGCCTCGAACTCACAGAGATCCACCTGCCTCTGCCTCCCAAGTGCTGGGATTAAAGGCGTGCACCACCACCGCCTGGCCCACCATGCACTGTTTTATATTGATCCTGGGGACAGAACCCAGAATATGCTATATAAGATTCTACCAACTAAGTTACATCCCCCGACCCTTACAAATTGGGTCATATACATATTAAACATGTCCTTTTAAGCCAGACATTAATTGACACATTAAAAATCTCACTTACCTGATTACATAGAGTATTGGGAAAAATGGCCTCTGTTCTCTAAGCCACGAGATGAAAGCTATTGTTCTGGCAGATTCTGGCGTATCAAGTTCGGGAAGGTCTGTCTGTTAAACAGAGCTCCAGTTAGCGCGATTATTGTGTGGTCTGAAGTACTCTTCAGACTGTAACATTAACAGTCAGCTGATGATTCTGTTCACCACCAAGTGGATCATTTAGGCTCTGAAGTAATTCTGTTTCTGCTGCAAATACGTGGTTTTGCTACTGCGACACTGGAGTAAGTGGATGTGCTGCGCTGCGCTGTGCTGCAATAAAATCCTAACTACAGAGCAGGCGCCAAGCTCCTCAGCCCAGTGTGTGCAGTGGTGTCTAGGAAAATCTCCCAGCTCTTCACTTCAGATGGGATTTAGAATCAGCTGACTCATCAAGGTGGCTACTACTAATATGACAGTTTTCTTATTTCAGTACTTAAAATGCCTACTCATCCAGTCCAGGAGTTTTACTCAACTCAAGAACTGAAAGCTAATATCCTAGCTATAATCTTAACATCTAAGTCTTTCTAAATAGATGAGTCCTGAGAAGTGGGAGATGAATGACTCAGTGGGGACAGGTACTTTCTGCCAAGCCCGAGGACCTGAGTTTGATCCATGGGACCCACTTGATAGACAGAAAGAACCAACCCCCCAAAATTGTTCTCTGACTCCACAATTGAGCCTTGACATGCATAGCCAACTGCAATGAAGAAATAGATAAAATAAAAATTAAAATATGAGTACTTTAACTACTGCACAGAACCCATCTGGATGAAACCTATTGGTATATAAAGTGGTTAAATAACTTAACAGTAGGTACTGGAAAAATAAGACAAATTTAACTTCATAATTTAAAATAGTATGTACTTGGTTAACTCCTCTATAAGGGCACTTCAATAACCAATATTAATCTAACTGAAGTTGATCACGTTATCTGTTATATAATAAATAGCGTGGTCATACATTTAATTTTCACTTATGTACAGCAGGTGTTTTATTTTGTTTTTGATTTTTCAAGACAGAGTTTCTCTGTAATGGTCCTAGCTGTCCTGGAACTTGCTTTGTAGACCAGGTTGGCCTTGTCCTCTGCCTCCCACGCGCTTGGATTAAAGGCGTGCACCACCACCACCCAACCTGTTTATTTATTTATTTATATTTTGAAGCAGGGTTTTAATTTGTAGCTCATACAGCCTCCGCTGAGATTAAAGCTGGAGACTGGAGGCCACCACATCTAGCACCACACAGCAGTTTTTAAAGAACCCTGTCAAAGATCAGGAAATCACATGCTCAAAATACAAAAACAAAAGGCTGGTACATAAGCTCATTGGTAGATCTGATGCTTGCCTCGTGTGTACAAGGCTCTGGATTCAATAATCCTTCCTAAAAGAGGGGGGTTGGTAGAGAAAGAGAGAGAGACAGGCAGGCACTAATCACATGTGCAGCAACACAACACTTTTTTTTTTTTTTTGCCGTTAACTAAATTCACTGTTTTCTCCTCAAAAGACAATACTTTTTTTTAACTGTTAAAATAATTTATTATTGGGCTGGAGAAGTGGCTCAGTAGTTAAGACCACTGACTATTCTGCCAGAGAATCAGGGTTCGATTTCCAGCCTCTACAGGGTGGTTAACAACTGTGTGTACTCCAGTCTCAAGAGACTGATATCCTTCCTCTTCTCGCCCCTTTGAGCACCAGGCATACACAAGGCAAACAGACATACATGCAGCCAATCCCAATACATTAAAATTTTTTATTATTATGTGTATATGTGCATGATGTGTGCACTCATGGGGAAATGCCACAGGGGACATGTGGATGCCAGAGGACAACTCTGTGGAGTTGGTTCTCCCATTCACATTACTTGGGTTCTGGGGATCAAACTCAGATCTCATTGTGCCTGGTCTAGAACACAAGAGAGCCTCCCGAGTGCCAGCACGCCCCGCTGAGAATTACCATTCTAAACACAGCTGATGATGGTGCACTTCGGAGGCTGGGGTAGAAGTGCTATAAGATTGAGACTAGCCTAATCTACATTGTGAGTTCTTGGAGCCAGGGCGATGCAGTAAGACCCTGACTGAAAAGAATCACCCTACCATAAGAAAACAATGCCATTCTCAGCTGAGCAGAATAGTGCACACCCATAATCCTCACAACAGGGGGGCTCAGGCCATGATTTTGGAGCCAACGTGGATTACAAAGCAAGACTCAGACTCATCTCAAGTTTGGTGGTTTTTTTTTTTTTCTTTTGAGATGATCTCACTATGTAGTTGTGACTGTCCTGGAACTCCCTATGTAGACCATGTTGACCTGAAATTCAGAGATCCACCTGCCTCTGCTTTCTGAATGCTGGGATTAAAGGTGTGTGCCACCACACCCAACCACAAGAACTATCTCAAAAACAAAACCAACAAGCACGTACCCAGGCACCCATGCTATTCCATTCTCAGAAGGAGAAATAGGTTCAACTTATTATGCCAGGTTAGTTTGGGTTACTCAACAAGTCCTGTCAAAAAACTGAGGGAAGAGGCTGGAGATTGCTCAGCTTTTGCAGAGTACCTGGGTTCAATTCCTATCACCCCACATGGTACTCACAACCATCCATAAGTCCAGTCCCAGGGTATCTACCACCCTGTTCTAACCTCCATAGGCACCAGGCATGCATATGATATACATATTTGCATACACACAAAACATTCATACATACAAAATAAAAACGACCCCGAGGCTAACCAAATACCATTAGAAGACAAGATAAGTCAGGTGTGGTGGCTCAAGAGGCAGAGGCAAGTGGTTCTCTGTGTTTGAGGCCAACTTGGTCTTAAATAATGAGTTCTAGGCCAGCCAGGGCTGCATAATGAGACCCTGTCTAAAAAGAAACAAACAAACAAATAAATCACCCCAAACCCAACCAAACAAAAAAGACAAGATGAGCCTGGCATAGTGGTGTGTGGCTGTAGTCCTATCTCCTAGAGAGGCTGAGGCATAAGGATCCCTTTGAGTTCATGGATCATAGATAAACCCGAGCAACACTGCAAGATCCCAAACGAAACCATAAAATGAGCACTCACAGATGGAAGAGATATTATCTGTGAGGATATTTACTCTCTGGGAGAAATCTGGAGTATTAATTTCTGATTTGAAAATGGGTTTCATATTTTTGTCATATTTAAAATGCCCTTTAAATCTCCTATGATTAATAACATAAAAAGCTTACCATCTTCTGTGGAATTGATGCATAGTTTTGAACTCCCAGAACTTGGCTGAGAAAATTCTGTGTACAATTTCTTCCAACCCAAAGCATCAGTACCTGCAAACAGGAACACACTGTTCTGAGAGGTCTTAAAGGTCAAAGGGTGAGCATGCTTAGTGGGATGTACAGAGAACCACTGCACACTGTGAGATAGGAGGCTGCGGTGGTGGGAGAACCATTGCCAATACACAGATTTAAGAGGCAGCTGAAGGCAGGGCGGTGGTGGCGCACGCCTTTAATCCCAGCACTTGGGAGGCAGAGGCAGGCGGATCTCTGTGAGTTCGAGACCAGCCTGGTCTACAAGAGCTAGTTCCAGGACAGGCTCCAAAACCACAGAGAAACCCTGTCTCGGAAAAAAAAAAAAAAAAAAAGAGGCAGCTGAAGCCAAGTGCTAAGGAGATTCAGCAGCACACTGAGCTCATCAGGCTGAGTAAATCCACTCACCGAGCCTGCATCCATGAGGAAAGCTCCATCTCTGCTCAACTTCTCCACCGAGAGCTGAAGAATGGGGGGCTGAGGTATGGTCCTGTCATTAATGTTGAGAGCTCCCTGAAGAAGGAAGCAGAGGTTTTCAGTTGCAGGTAACACACAGACACAATATACATATACTTGCGTACGTACATGTATATGGTATGTGTTCAAGTGCCTAGGTGCATGGGCATGTATGTTTGTACCAGTGCACAAGCTCACAGTTGGTGTTGGGTGTCTTTTACTTTATCAAGGCAGTCTTTTGCTTAACCTAGAGCTCACCAATTCCAGACAGTCTAGCTACCAGCTCATTCCAGGGATCACTGTCTCTATAGTGATGGAATTACAGGTGGCTGTCATGCCCGATTGTTGACTTTTATACCTGCCCTGCTTTCTATGTGGATTCTGAACTCTGGTCCTCAAGTTTCCACAATAACCATTTTATCCTTTGAGCCAAACCCCCAGCTTGGGTGCTTTTTTTTGAGAAAGGGTCTGAAATAGCCCAGGCTGGCCTCAAACTACTAGCTGCAGATGATTTTGAATTTCTGATTGTACCTCCTCATCTTCAATTTTGAAATTACCGGCATGTGGTAACATGCCCAGCTCTCCAGAGATACAGTTAAATGACAAATATAATTAAATGAATTTGACTTCTAAGAACTTAGACCTTAATTAGGTAAATCAATTATCCATAGTAAGATGGAGTAATATGTATATTAAAAAAGAGTCACTGTGACTCTAATAATTGAAATAAAATTCTGATCATATTTCTTTGTGTGTGTAGCCAGAAGTTAATGGCAAGTGTCTTTTCTGTTACTCTCCATCTTATTCTCTCA
This sequence comes from Microtus ochrogaster, assembly GCF_000317375.1. Taxonomy (NCBI): domain Eukaryota; kingdom Metazoa; phylum Chordata; class Mammalia; order Rodentia; family Cricetidae; genus Microtus; species Microtus ochrogaster. Next base: position 47,080,690 of record NC_022014.1, on the reverse strand, counting down.
ATGAACCCAGAGCTTGTTGACTCAGCTGGCCAGCAAGTTCCAGAGACTGTCCTTCCTCTGCTCCCCCACCAGTGCTGGGGTTACAGGCCCATGCTGTCATCTCTGCTCTCCAGTGCTGGGGTTACAGGCCCATGCTGTCATCTCTGCTCC
>NC_022014.1:47072521-47080440 GCF_000317375.1 Microtus ochrogaster | reverse complement strand
TCTCTGCTCCCCCGCCAGTGCTGGGGTTACAGGCCCATGCTGTCATCTCTGCTCTCCAGTGCTGGGGTTACAGGCCCATGCTGTCATCTCTGCTCTCCCGCCAGTGCTGGGAACTCACTCGGGTCCTCATGCTCTGCAGCATGCACCTCACCCACAAATCACCTCTCCAGCCCATTCCCATCTTCTGTTGTTGTTTTTATAGTTTATCTTTATTTTATGTTCATTGGTGTTTTGCCTGCATGTATGAGGGTGTCAGGAACTCTACAATTGGAGTTACAGACAGTTGTGAGCTGCCATGTGGGAGCTAGGAATTGAAGCTGGGTCCTCTGGAAGAGCAGCCAGTGCTCTTAAGTTGCTGAGCCATCTCTCCAGGCCTCCTTTTTTGTTTCTGACCAGATCTTTAGGTGTAAGCTGGCTGCCACCTCCCTATGTAGATAAAGATAACCTTGAACTTCTTTTCTGGTCCTCCTGCCTCCACATTCCAAGTGCTCCACATTCTGACTGTAGGCATGAGCCATCACGCTGGGGTTATGTAGGGCTGAAGAGTGAACCCAGGCTTTACATCTGCTGGGCAGGCATTCTACCAACTGAGTACATCCTTGGCTCCAATTTTTTAGTTTTAAGAGAACCAGGCAGGCCTGGAACACCCTTTATAGCCGGGGCTGGCCTTCAACTCCTGATGCATTTGAAATGCTAGGACTACAGATATATGCCACCCAGTTTGCATTTTTATTGTTATTTAAAAAAATAAATTCAGTCAGGCAGTGGTGGCACACACCTTTAATCCCAGCACTCAGGAGGCAGAGGCAAGATCTTTCCATATAGACCAGACTGGCTTTGAACTCAGAGATCTGCCGGCTTCTACCTCTTAGTGTTGGGATTAAAGGCATGCACTACTACTCCCAGCAATTTCGTTTCCTTGAATTTGACAACAAAAGCAATATAGTTTTGTATTTACTTTGAAGTTTTTGGGTTTTGTTTTCGGAGACAGGGTTTGTTTCAAACTCATGTATCTCAAGTTACCCTCTTGCTGTAGCCTCCCAGAGTTATCGGAACTTCAGGCATATGCCAATTAGCTATAACCCAGCTAACTAGAAAATGAAATATTAGGGGAAATTGGCAAGGGTATGTAAGAACCTTCTGTGCTGGCTATGTCAACTTGCACAGCCTAGTCCTTTGAGAAAAAGGAACCTTAACGAAGAAAATGACCCCACTAGACTGACTCGGGGGACATTTTTCCCAACTAGTGAGTGATATGACAGTAGCCCAATGTGGGCGGTGGTCTTGGGTATATAAGAAAGCAGGCTGAGCAAACCATCAGGAGCAAGCCAGTGAACAGCACCCCTCCCTGGCCTTCCGGTCAGTTCCTACCTTGAGTTCCTGTCCTAACTTCTCTGCATGATGAACTACCAACTATATGCTGAAATAAACCCTTTCCTTGCCAAGTTGCCTTTGATCATTGTGTTTTGGCACAGCAATAGAAACTGAGACACTGTCTATAATTTATCTGTAACTTATCTTTAAATCTAAAATTAGAGAATTTGTCTTAGAAAACTTAAAGTTACCATTTTCAGAGACTTCCCTAAAAATCAAAGTTTCTATACATTTACCTAGAAAAAAACAAAGAATTAAGTAACAAATTCTCATTTCCATAGTGAATGTAACTAAGCTAAACAATGTCAGAAGAAGGCACAGAACAGGAGTGGACCTTACCTCATCTGAGAGGTTGTCAACTCTGTACAAACTGGGGTGTGTTGTGAGCATCAGGTGAACCAACGGCTGGTTTTTCACTTGACACATGGCAAAAATTCGTTCATCCAGACGTGCATTTGTCCCAGTCTGGAAAGACTTCTGTAATAAAACAAAAACCATGCTCCCCAATATTAAAAAAAAAGACAGGATTTTGCAAATGTCAGTTGCTAAAAGATCTTCAGAAGAATTAGCAAATTTATCATAAGTTATCCCTTGAAAATATCTTTTAAGAAGTCTGTATTAAATTACACTGCACCCTCACATGGAGGCCTCAAGTAATCAGACACCTGACAACAGCGAAGCTACCTGACCTCCCGGGTGTCTACTTCTATCACTAAGCCAGGCCCAGCACTGCCTGCACAGTGATGGTGAAGGAGCTGAGCAGCGAGGGGCACTGGAGACAAGATAAAGGCACACGTGACATACAGAAAAACTCACCCAGTTGCTATGCCTGCTGCGTGGTAATTAACAGAGGCTCCGTTCACATTAGAGGAACTGAACAATGTACCAGACCAACAAACCATGCGGTGACACGGGTGGGACAGCAGCACAGCAGCTGACTCTATGAGACCAGTGAGGTCTAAGGAGAGGTTTTAAAGTCTTCCAGTTGGTGGGAAGGAGTAAAAGAGGCAGGGAACAGTGAACCAGATGTGAGCAGAACGCTTCTCAAGGCAGGCTCGGGTGAACGGAGGCATTTGCTGGCACACTCAGGTAAAACATTGACAGCTTTGACCTCATTGCACCTAGCTCAGACTGTCACATGTCACTCACTGCAATGTGCGTGCCTGCTATTCGTCTATGCTCACTGTCCCAAAGAACCCAGATCTGTAGCTTTGGAGCCTGTCCTGGAACTCGCCTTGTAGACCAGGCGAGCTTTGAATTCACAGAGATCCGCCTTCCCAAGTGCTGGGATTAAAGATGTGCGCCACCACCACCTGGTCAGAGCAGCTTTTATGCCCAGGACAACTGCACTCATGAGATGGGCGTTAGCCAGCACATGGTGAAAACTGGGGGCCTAGGTAATTGCAATAGAGACTTTTCTGGCACAGCATGAGAGCGATTTTAGTTAATGATCTCACCTGTAAATATAAAATAAATAGGGGCTCAGTGGTTAAGAGTATTGCTTGGTCTTGCAAATGACTCAGATTCAGTTCCCAGCACACATATGGTGACACATATGGTAATTGGTCCTAGAAGATCTGATGTCTTCTGACCTCCACAGGCACCAGGTACTCAAGCAAACAAAACACCCAGGTATATAAAATAAAACAAATAAATATAAAACAAAGTATAAAATAATCACTGCATATACAGTTACAGGTGAAATAATTTATTTCATTTATTGAGTGTCTATTACATACTGGGTGCTGGGACTAAATAGTGAATAAAAAAGATAGATTATCATGTTTGTAGTTTATTTCCTATAAAAGGAGAAATAAAATTGGGTGCAACAGTGTACTTGGGATTCAAGGCTAGGCCTGGTCTACAAAGCAAGTTCTAGGACATTGAGGGCTACATAATGACATCCTGGCTCAACAACAACAACAACAAAAAAAGGAAAAATAATAAATAAACACACTATATGATCAGTGCTAACTGGCATAAAAAATATAGGAAGGACTGGGACAGAAAGGTGTCACAGTGCTGTGTGACGGAAAGGGATGAGAGTGCTGCACATGGGGTAGAAATCAAGTAAGGCAGGCTATGAGAAAAGCTTCCAAGAGAAGAACCTGGACAGTTAGATGTTAAAATTTAAGTACTTACGTAACTTCTGTGACTTGTATATGAGTTAAAGAAGCTAGAACTACACAATGCTATGGCATGCACACAATTCCCACTCATGTTGTACACACATAGGATTCTCCTTGTCAACTGGTCACACTGCCTCCCCTGTCCTTCCCACTCCTTGGTCTCTAACCATCACTCTGCTCTTTGAGTCCACGTGCTCATTTCTAAGCTCTGGTAGGAGTGAGAACATGCAGCACACGTGTGGCTTCCTATACCAACAACACAGTTTCCACTTCTTTCTTTGGAAAGTTAGTTATCATTTGAATTTATGGTCACATTGCTGAATCCTTCTTGTGAGCTATCTCTTGTGTGTGTGGCACTTAGTTTATCCACAAATTTCTTTGGCTCTAAATCCCTTCAGTGCTCTAAAAAAGATAGGGTTTCCATCCTCAGAACATTTAACTGGTTTAAGGCCACTCGTACAAATATTAGGGTTTCATGGAATAAAAAGCTTTTTCACATTGTTACTATGTTAGTTTTCTTACCTGTTTAAGGAGAGCCAACACAAAAAGTGGGAAAAGCCTCAAAGAGAAAGGAACCATGAGGCCTGGCTGCTGGCTGCTCAGGACTGAAGAGCGGTAAGCTGAAAGAGAGTCGATGACGGCGTTCACCAAAGCATCCCGGGCATCACTCAGGCTGGCAGTCACTGACCTATCAACAGCTAGGGAGGTGACAGCAGGAACAAAGAAGAAACAAGACAGACGTTTGGTGTGATTCTACTGGAAAGGATAGAACACACACACACACACACACACACACACACACACACACACACACACACGCAAGAGGGTGGTTTGCAGGAGTCAGTTTTCTCTTTCCATCATAGCCATTTTGCTGGCCAAATGAATTCTTTTTCCCCAAGACAGGATTTCTCTGTGTAACAGCCCTGGTTTTCCTAGAACTTGAACAGGTGGGCCTTGAACTCACAATGATCTGCCTGCCTTTCCCTCCCAGGTGCTGGGATTAAACGGAGCACCACCACACCCAGGGACCAATGATTTTTTTTTTCCACAAAAGATTTAAGCAAGGTTATGAAAGCTTATGTTTGAGGGGCTGGAGAGATGGCTCAGTGGTTAAGAGCACTGGCTGCTCTTCCAAGGGTCCTGAGCTCAATTCCCAGCAATCACATGGTGGCTCACAACTATTTGTAATGAGATCTGGTGCCCTCTTCTGGCATGTGGGCATACATGCAGGCAGAATGTTGAATACATAATAAATAAATAAATAAATAAATAAATAAGAAAGTATATGTTTGAAAATAACTATATATATATATTTTTTTTTTAAATGTCAAATTTGGTTCCAACTCTTTATAGCATTGTGGTGTGACACCCCAAATGAGGCCATGTAACTGAATGTGGGGCATTAAAAAAAATCTGGCAATAGCAAAAGGGTTTTGAAGTTGGAACAAGCAAAAGTTAATACAAACACACATGTAACAAACCCAAGTTTTTCTGGGAATGCTCAGCTATGTTGTGCTGTGTGAACTTGCTGCAGTTGCCTCTACTCCAAACACACAGCTGAATCACTGAGACCTGAGACCTCTTGGCTCAGAATCAGACGCTGCGTGTAATGGACGGCAGGGTTGCAAATTCTTGGTTTTCTGTTCTCATAAGACACAATGGTTTAACTATGAAGAATACACGTCCAGTATTTTCTGTCCTGTCTCAATATGTAAGCAGCTTTGAACTGTATTACATTGGAATGTTTCATTTTTTAAAAAATATTTATTTATTTATTATGTATACAATATTCTGTCTGTGTGTATGGCCAGAAGAGGGCACCAGACCCCATTACAGATGGTTGTGAGCCACCATGTGGTTGCTGGGAATTGAACTCAGGACCTTTGGAAGAGCAGGCAATGCTCTTAACCTCTGAGCCATCTCTCCAGCCCCCGGAATGTTTCATTTTTAAAAACTGTTTGAGTTGCTGAGCTGAGATTCACAAAAAGTTGTTAAATGAGTTCATCTTGAGAACAGGACAGAATAATGCCCTATCCATATTTTGGCTATTTTGTATTATGTATTTATATGAGGTAATTCCCTCAGTAGTGATGAAAAAAACAAAATATACATCAACTCCAAGAAATGCTGAAAACACTCTGTATCCTAGATATCCAAGGTTTAATTCATGAAAAAATAAACAAGCAATCCATCCCATTAATATACAATTTGCTTCTGTATGTGCTAAATGGAGAAACTATGCATATGCCAAAAATTGTTGTAAAGTTTATAATTCATCATCAATAAAAATGTGATCTGTATATATGTACCTCTCTCCTACATCTGTACATCTGGGGCTGCATGAAATATACATGGGTGCAAGGGCTCAGCTGTTGAGGGTGCTTCACAGCTCACTGCCACCTGCTATCCAAGCAACAGTTCCAACAGATGCTCATACTAACCATTTCCTTAAGAAATGTTTCAGGGGCTGGAGAGGTGGCTCCACTGTTAGGAGCACTTACTGCTTTTGCAAAGGACCTGGGCTCAGTTCCCGGCATTTACATGTCAGCTTATAACCACCCTTAACTATAGATCTAGGGGCTCCAATGACCTCTTCTGGCCTCCTCAGATACCAGGCATACAAGTGTATGTACAGACATAAATGTAGGCAAAACACCCATACACATAAATCAAAAATAAAAAGTTCAAAGCAGACAAATATCTATAGAGAGTCATTTAATGACGGCTTAAGGCCAGTGAAAGAAAGAGCAAGAAGTGGGCAGTAATTGGGCATGAGATTCTTTTGAGTTGACAAAAATGCTCTAAATTCAGACTGTGATGATGGCTGTACAACTCTGTAAATACATTAAAAATGATGAATTATACAATTAAAATGGCTGAAATTCCTATAATATGTAATTATGCCTCAGTGAGCCTGTTTACACAAACAAAACAGGCACGATCAGCTGCAGCGGACCTTTTCGTTTAAACAGACACAGACAGAACCTCTAAGGTAACAACTTTAGGTAACAAAGACTATGTATGTGTTTAATGGTATGAGGTAAAACACTTAAACTGAAAACAACCCTTACCCATATTGGCCAGTAATCCTGAAATCGCTTGAACATCAGCTCCAAGAAAGACCTCATTTAGGGTGGAAACGACTGGCAAACACAAAGTATGGACACGGATTCTTCTTTCACCTTCAGGGGAAAAACACAATAGCTATTTTTTTTATAAAAAATTACGTTAAAGCCATTTCTTTTTCCCACTAAAAAAAAAATCTATCAATCACTCTGCTTATATGTGTGTAGCGGTCAGAGGATATTATCTGCAAGTGGGCTCTCTCGCCATGGTCATCAGGCACCTTCACCTGATCTACCTTGCCAGCCCCTAAAATCATTTCTTCTCTAACTCAGAACCAAGGCGGTCACACAAAAAGCAGGGGCACCACACAGCACCAGAAAATACCCTCAGGTTTGACACTGTAACCATGAAACTCCTCGTGTCTGAGATATCATTAAGTAGGCAGCAGACATTGTCCCTGAATGCTGATAATATGCTAGCTTTCTCTTTCCCTACGAAATAGGATCAAGACGCAGCCCAGGCAGGCCTCCGGACTGCTAAGATTAGAGTCACACAACTATGCCTAATAAATTCCTTGCCTTTTAAAAGATTTATTTATTTTTATTTTATGAGTGTTTTGCCTGCATGTATGCCAGTGTACCATAGTCATGCTTGGTGCCAGAAGAGAATATGGGATCCCTTGGAAACGGGAGTTACAGATGGTTATGAGCTGTTATGTGGGTGCTGGAAACGGAACCCGGGTGTTCTGGAAGACAGTCAATGCTCTTTGTTGTTTTTGTTGAGATAGGGTTTCACTGTGTAGTCTGACTGTCCTAGAACTCACTCTGGAGAGCAGGATGGCCTCAAACAAACTCACAGACTTCCGCCTGCCCCTGCCTCCTGAGTGCTGGGATTAAAGGTGTGTGCTATCACTGCTCAGTTTAGTCAGTGCTCTGGGAAATGGTAAATCATCTCTCCAGCCCCCACTTTTATATGTATTTGTTTGTTTTGTTTTTTTGAGACAGGGTCTCACTATGTAGCTCTGGCTATTCTGGAATTTACTACATCGACCAGGCTGGCCTCAAACTCAGAGATCTGCTTGCCTGTGCCTCCCAAGTGGTGGGATTAAAGGCCTGAGCGTGCATGCATGTGTGTATTGGTATATCCATGTGTACCATGCATGCACACATGTAGGCCAGAGATCGACATCAGATGTCTTCTTGGTCACTCTTCCCTTTTTCCGTGAAGACGACCTCTCATTCGAACACCACAGCAGCCTCCCTTTAGTGATCACCCACACCACAATGTCCGACTGCTGGGGTTATTTTAGTGATCACCCACACCACAATGTCCGACTGCTGGGGTTATTTT
>NC_022014.1:47068710-47071316 GCF_000317375.1 Microtus ochrogaster | reverse complement strand
AGGTTGGCCTTGAACTCACAGAGATCCACCTGCTTCTGCCTCTCTGCCTCTGGGATTACCACCGCCTAGCTTTTTTTTTTTTTTAAACAAAATGGTTTAGGAAAATAAAGACAAATCTTTTGACTACCAAGAACAGCAACAAGATTCTTATGGTTAGAAAATGTTAGCTCAACAGATACTAGTAATTAGAAGAGAGCACCATACGCCACAGACAGCAGCTCACCATAAAGCTCTCTCGATCCTTACACTGTGCTGAGTTAATCATGCGCTGCCTCTGTTGAGAGGGTCGGGCAGAGGCAGGCGGATCTCTCTGAGTCTCAGGCTAGCCTCGTCTACACAGCTAGTTCTAGGCCAACTACAACAGAGCTGCAGAGTGAGGGATAGGTATGGTATCTTTTGTGAGAATCAATGTAGACACGCACGCACCTTTACTTGATGTGTATAAGAGTGCCGACTGGAAGGAAACTAGCTGAGTGTCAGTCAGGCTCTCCTCTACTGACATCTGCACTGCGTACCCAGCATCTGGGTTGACATTGGGAAGAGAAAGTAAGTCTGTAGAACGGACGAAGAAGTTCCCGTGGAAAGTATGAATGGAAAGACCTGGAATAAAGAAATTATCACCATGATTGTTGGGCTTACTTTTCTTTATGAATTCCTTCACTTTCATGTCATTTTCTTTGGAGATGTGGCCTCTTTTTAAAATAAACTAAAGTAACACACAGCATAAAATTCACCATTTCAATGCGCACAGTTGAGTAGTTTTAAATACATTCACAATATTCCCTATTTTATTTATTTATTTATTTATTTATTTATTTATTTATTTATTTATTGTGGTTTTCCGAGACAGGGTTTCTCTGTGGTTTTGGAGCCTGTCCTGGCACTAGCTCTTGTAGACCAGGCTGGTCTCAAACTCACAGAGATCCAACTGCCTCTGCCTCCCGAGTGCTGGGATTAAAGGCGTGCGCTACCACCACCCGGCCACAATATTCCCTATTTTTAAAGATCTGTTGTCATCATTTTAAATTATGTCATGTATGTTTGTGTGGGTCTGTGCACAGGAGTATAGGGACCTACAGAGGCCAGAGGCATGTGTGAACACCGGTACATAGCTCAAGTCATCTGCAAGAGCAGTGTTTGCTCCTGACTGCCGAGTCATTTCTTGAGCACCAGTAGTCCTGTGTTTAAACAGTTTCCCCCTTTGGTTGCATATTGTCTACTTTCACACTCTAGAACTCAGCAGGAGGACACATATTTTTACTGTATAAAAAACAGTATGTAGCCTCATGAGGGAAATAAAGTGTTTCCACCTTTGGTGCACCGGATTCTCATGACTGCCTCAAAGCCAATCTTCCGGGTGAGGTATCTCTGTAGTTCCTTCTGGAATTTCTGCACTTGAACTGGATTGTGCTGGTGATGGTACGAGGGGTAGTAGTAAACACTGCCTGCTGAGTACCGAGAGACACAGCCTGCAAGAGAGCACACATTCTTTATGTTACCACGAATTCACTCCTGTGATGTGTGTGTAAATAGATTAGCAGTATCTACACCTATAGATATATAGAGATAAAATTTCCAAATTTTAAAGATTTATCGTTATATTTTAAACTATGTACAAGTGTGTGTTGGATTTATTTACACAAGTACAGGTACCTACAGAGGTCAGAGGCACCAAATTCTCTGGAGTTACAGGCAGTTGTAAGCCAGAATGTAGTGTGGAAGCATAACTTAGGGTTATGTTATACCTACCTACCTATCTATCTATCTATCTATCTATCTATCTATCTATCTATCTATCTATCTACCTACCTACCTACCTACCTACCTACCTACCTACCTACCTACCTACCTATCTATCTATCTATCTATCTATCTATCTATCTATCTATCTATCTATCTACCTACCTACCTACCTACCTATGCACACACATATACCTCTCTCTCTCTCTCTCTCTAAAAATTTACTTATTTATTTATTTTGGTTTTTCGAGACAGCGTTTCTCTGTAGCTTTGGAGCCTGTCCTGGAACTAGCTATTGAAGACCAGGCTGTCCTCAAACTCACAGAGATCAGCCTGCTTCTGCCTCCCCAGTGCTGGGATTAAAGTGGGATTAAAGGCGTGCGCCGCCACTGCCCAGTGGAGAAAAGATAGTTTTGTTTTTTTAATTATGACATTCATTGAAAAAAATCATCAAAAAAGAACTTGCTGCTGGGTGTGACAGAATGAGTCTGTAATTCCAGGATTCAGGAGTTGGCAGCAGGAAAATCCAGAGCTCAAGGTTGCGGGGTCCCTCTGCAGAATCAAACCAGCCTCGACTGGCCCTGGCTCAGGAGGGGAAGTGCGCCGCTAGCCACCTAGACACCCCCGCACCCAATCAGATGCAGAGGGAAGTCGAGCCGAGCAGGAACTCGTTTATTTCCTTACAACATGCAACATATAGAGCAAAAACCCATGAATCCCAGAAGTGGAAGGGAAATTAACCAATTACGTCAGGAGTCATGTCTGCATGAGCGGCAGCTCCTATGGCCCCTAATGGGGATCAAATGGGCATCAGGCACTTTATGTCATCTTACCCCATCTCTAACTCCAATTTTTTTTTTTTTTTT
>NC_022014.1:47064012-47068610 GCF_000317375.1 Microtus ochrogaster | reverse complement strand
CTCTTGTAGACCAGACTGGTCTCGAACTCACAGAGATCCGCCTGCCTCTGCCTCCCAAGTGCTGGGATTAAAGGCGTGCGCCACCACTGCCTGGCTTCCAATCATCTTGTGAGTAAGTCAGATCTCCTCCCCCTTGCTCCTTTCCAGTGCCATCTTGGCTGGGAGTATTCTTCACAGGCTTTGCAACTGCCACCTTTTTAAATTTTGCACCTTTTTCTAACTGTCACGCTTTTGGCGTAGCTGTCATGTTTTTGGTGCCAACTGCGCCTTTTTCTGACTGTCACCCCCCCCCCAACTTAGCCACTCCAGCCTCCTATCACAAGGTCATCCTGGATTACCTGAAATCTTGTCTCAAAAAAAAAAAAAAAAAGCAAGAACATACCTAGAGAGGCCAAATCAGAATACTGTCCACTGAGAAGGAATAAGTCAACAGCTGCCTGCTGTCCAGAACAGTCCAAGGCTAATTTCTTATAGAAGTCAGTAGATGGTGTCAGGTGTATTTCCTATTATTTGTAGAACAGAAAGAGAAGAATGTAAATACACTTGGCTATACCACAGTGTTAAAGCACTCTCTGAGGGCTTATGTTTATTCTATTTACTATTAAAAAGAAATACTTTTTTAAAAAAAAAAAGAAAAACCTCTACTACATTAATTTTGTAATAGACAAAGGTAATTATTATTTTAACTTCAGCCTACTAAATGTTCATATGCGAGGGACACCCCAACAATTCATACACGGCATGTATTTAGCCCTTTCAGTTTCCCTAACAGGCGGGCATTAGCATCATCTTCCCTTCATACACAAAGAAACTAAAGGTGAATCAGTTACTGAAGTCTAATCTCTATCTGGTAGAACTTATGCTGGCCGGTCAGGAATGACATGGAACTATGTGGTGGACCTACTTTTCTTTTATCTTTTGATAAATGCAAATTCCTAACTCACATGCCAGAGGAGCTCAAAAGCAATCCTTGGCTGTTAGTCTACCAGGGATTCACCACTTTCTTTCTTTTTTGATTTTTCAAGACAGGGTCTCTCTGTGTAGCCTTGGCTGTCCTGGAACTTGTCCTGTAGCCCAGGCTGGCCTCAAACTCACAGAAATTCACTTGCCTCTGCCTCCTGAGTGCTGGGATTAAAGACATGCGCAGCTACCACCTGTTTATTATGACCATTTCTATAGCTTCTTTTTTTTTTTTAAAGATTTATTTATTATGTATACAGTGTTCTGCCTGCATGTATACCTGCAGGCCAGAAGAGAGCACCAGATCTCATTACAGATGGCTATGAGCCATCATATGGTTGCTGGGAATTGAACTCAGGATGTCTGGAAGAACAGTCAGTGCTCTTAACCTCTGAGCCATCTCTGCAGCCCCTATTATGACCATTTCTTTTTTTTTTTTTTTAATTTTTTTAAATGATTTATTTAACTTTATGTTCATTGGTGTGAAGGTGTCAGATCTCATGGAACTTCATTTTCAGACAGTTGTGAGCTGCCATGTGGGGGCTGGGAATTGAACCCAGGTCTTCTGGAAGAGCAGTCAGTGCTCTTAACCTCTGAGCCATCTCTCTAGCCCTATTATGACCATTTCTAATGGTCATTTTGGTTCCACTTTGTCCCTAGCAAATGCATTCTCTTAGTCTTCCAGACTTTCTCATCAAAACCAGGTTGGACTTCTAAGAGCCTAATATACTAAAGATAATAAAGCATAGATGTGCATCAGGCAGGTAGAGAAAATAATAAAACAGCTATGTGGACATAAAAGTGACCTACATTCCCTCCTCCTCACAGCCAAAACAACCAATAAAACAAACAAATGGAAAACAAGCTCTTAGGTCAAAGAGGCAGCCCCAGTACAGACCAGGCTATATACCTGGTGGTCTAACCTTAGCAGATGACCTTTGGTTGGGTTCCTCTCGTGGTTTCAGGGCTCCCACGCCAAGAGTTGGGAGTTGTGTTTGGAAGACAGACATTCGACCACCAGTTGGTGATATTAACTTAAATGCAGCCTGAAGGGCAGGACCCAAAGCACTCTGGGTCTCCAGCGTCTTAGTAAACATCTGTGGCAAACTTTTCAGTAAATCTTGGACAAGCTTGTGAAACAAAGCAAGAAAACTCAAGAATGTTACAATCACATTTTCACAATAAATCATTATCTAATACAATAGACAGGACACTGAATAATGACGATGGTCAGAGAATCTATGGACACTACAGGAAACAATGAAGTCGGTCAATGACAAGAGAGCCATCTTAAGTAAACATTATAAATTGGCAAGCAAGACATCAAAACTGGGGCCTTACAGTTCTTGCACATGCAACAGTCCAGCAAGACTGTAAGTCTAGAATGCAGCAAAAGAACCATCGCAATTTAGAAATTTATGTTTTAATGCCACAAAATATGGCTGTTTCCATCACCTTTACATACTTTATTCTCTTAAGTTCCAAAGCGAGTTTAACTCTTCCCTGTTGCAAAATCTAAGATATTCAGTAACAATGCCAACTAGTAGTATGACTACAAGAGAAAAACAACGTCAAACCAGCTGCCTACTTCAGTTAGGTTGTGCAGATGAAAGAGAATTAATGGGGAAAATACTCCGTGCTATGCACAGTCCCCACTGACAGGAGCGGGGACCACAGACTTGCTAGTTAAATGTTACCCTACGCCATATATGCAGGTACAGGGTAGACAACATCCCCCCTTCAGACACATTCTGTTCACCTCTCACTGTATTATGTCATGGCAATTTCCAGGCAGGTAATAAGAGTTTCTTCTGAACTGACCCAATGACACTCTGTGAATCAGAAAAGCAAAAGCACTGAGAGCAGCCTGGCTATGTGCTTCCGTGCAGTGACCAGCAGCGTTTTTCAGCAACCCTCCCTCTCCCACATGGCCTCAGGCCAGGCCTCCTCCAGGTGCTCTTCCTTCTGGAGGAGGTTTGTTTTCTGCTCCACCACAAAGAACCTGCTGCCTTAGACTAAAAAACCATCAGTTCAAGACTGATCTCAAGAACTGTCCATCTAATGAAATTAAGCTAAGAGTGGATATAAAATGTTACATAGCCTAAAAGTATCAAAGAAAAGCAAAATTTCAAGTTCATTTCAGAAATATGCATTGTGTTAAAATTAAACATGGCAGGAAGGAAAATATGCCTTACCTCTTTACTTTCATTTAAGTTTACTAGTAAGTTCTCGGGCATAGGTATAAAAACATCTGAAAAGATAAAGAAGCATTCATCTTATTTTTTATCTTCCCTGCCCCCCCAAGACAGGGTTTCTCTGTATAGCTTTAGAGTCTGTCCTGGAACTCACTCTGTAGATTAGGCTGGCCTCAAACTCACAGAGATACACCTGCCTCTGCCTCCTGAGTGCTGGGATTAAAGGCGTGTGCCACTATGCTCAGCAAGGATATTTTGTTCTTGTCTGAAATAATAGTTTACTAATATTTTTGTCACTCAGAAGGCTGATGCTTCTTCATAAAGGAAATTCCAAACCAATGCCCTACAGACGCAGGCAAACCCGAAGGTACTCTGGTCACTTTAGGTGAGCCTCTCAGAACATCTGTTCTTTTATTTACCCATCTGGTAGTGTGGTTCTGTTGTTGTTTTGTTTTTAATTTTTAATGTCCATACGCTCTATATGCTAGTGCATGTGGAAGCCGGAAGACAGCCTGAATGAGTAGTACCTTCAGAAATACCATTCACTTCCTTTGAGACAAGATCTTTAATCGGTCTGGCACTCCCCAGTTAGGCTAGACTGGCTGGTCAGTGAGGCCCAAGAATCTACCCGTCTTTCAAGCATACCACCATGTCCGATATTTTTAAGTTGGTTCTGGAGGAGGAACTCAGGTCCTTAGGCTCGCAAGCCCTTGCTGTAATAGCTATCTCCCTAGTCCCTCCTTTGGTTCTGAGAAAGGGGTCTTACTATGGTAGCCCAAAACTGGCTTGGATCACCTTTCTGTTTCTGTGTCCCTAGTGCTGAGATGGTTGTGCACTACCACGCCCAGCTTATAAACACTGTTAAAAGACAAACTCCTGCTTCAGGCTGGCTTAGGGTGCATGAGACCTTGTCTGAAACAAATTTTTTTTTACTTAATTGTTTTTAGAATCTTCATTAAAATCCTTACTTTTTGATAAGTAAATATAGAAACTTATTCCTTATAATTTTCCATGCACTCATGTTTTCTTCCTAGTTCAATTCCATCTAAGAAAAGGAATTTAATTCCTAAGAAAAATAAATTTTGAATGCATTCTCCACTGATGGAGGAAGGTCATTGGTTAATTAAATAAAGAAGCTGCTTGCCCTGATAGGTTAAAACATAGGTGGGAGGAGTAAACAGAACAGAGTGCTGGGAGGAAGAGGAAGTGAGCTTAGTCTCGACAGCTTTGCGCTCTGGAGAGAGACGCCATGCTCCCCTCTCCAGGGAGGACGCAAGAGCTCTGCTCTCTGAGGCACACGCGATGAAGCTCCAACCCAGGATGGACGTAGGCTAGAATCTTCCCGGTAAGCGCACCTAGCTGTGCTACAGCAGATTATTAGAAATGGGCTAGTCCAGGTGCGAGAGTTAGCCTAGAAGAGGCTACGTAGAAATGGGCCAAGCA
>NC_022014.1:47060695-47063547 GCF_000317375.1 Microtus ochrogaster | reverse complement strand
CGGTCTGTGTGTGTCAATCTCCAGGCTTGTGAACTGTCCTGTAGTGCAGGCGGTGTGCTGCAGGCTTGGTACCGTAGTGTACGTAGTACAGGTGCTATAGGACCATAGTTCACGTAGTAGCACGGATGCTACAGGGTTTTACTAGATACTAAATTTCTATAATACCTCCCAAAGGATGGTATTATAGGTATATACTATCATAAACATCAAAAATTTGTTTTTGTTTCTGAGACAGGTCTCACGTATTCCAGGCTGTTACTGAATTCACTATGTAGCTGAGGATGAATTTGAACTTCCAGGGCCTTACTGTTGGCCTGGAACTTGTTATGTAGACCAAGCTGAACTGTCCTTAAACTCACTAGGCATGGCTTTTTGGTTTTTTTTTTTTGGTTTTCGAGACAGGGTTTCGCTGTGGCTTTGGAGCCTGTCCTGGAGCTAGCTCTGTAGACCAGGCTGGTCTCGAACTCACAGAGATCCGCCTGCCTCTGCCTCCCAAGTGCTGGGATTAAAGGCGTGCGCCATCGCCCGGCTTTTTTTTTAAAAAAATATTTATTTATTTATTTATTTATTATGTATACAATATTCTGTCTGTGTGTATGCCTGCAGGCCAGAAGAGGGCACCAGACCCCACTACAGATGGTTGTGAGCCACCATGTGGTTGCTGGGAATTGAACTCAGGACCTTTGGAAGAGCAGGCAGTGTTCTCAACCACTGAGCCACCCCTCCAGCCCTGTTTGTTTTTTTATTGCTTTTCAAGACTGGGTTTCTCTGTGTAGCACTGGCTATCCTGGCTGTACTGGAACTTGCTCTGCAGACCAGGCTGGCCTCAAAGTCAATGAGATCCACCTGGCTCTGCCTCCGGAGTACTGGGATTAAAGGAATGTGCCACCATTGCCCGGCCTCACTGTGCGTGGTTTTATGTGGTACTAGGGATCAAATGCAGGAATTCATGAATGCTAGACAAGCACTTACCAACGGAGTCACTCCAGTCTATCAGCAGTTACTGATTGATTTGTGTGCAATGGGGGAAGAGGCACGGCATATACATGAGTGTAGAAGACAACATGCAGGAGTCCATCTTCTCCATCTGCTTTCATGTGAGTTCCAGCTATCAAACTCCATGAGGCTTGCATGACAAGCATCTTTACCCAGTGAGTCAACTTGGCAGCCCAGTAAAAACTTTTAATAATGATAAAACCAATTATGTGTTTTTGTTTTTCCCTCTTACTGCTTGCATTTGAGGTGTTATTTGTAGGAAGTCATTGTCAGTCCAATTTTGAGCAGATTTCCCCCAGGTTTTATACTTTACATTTTTTTTTAATGCCTCTCTACATAGCTAGCCCTGGCCTTCCTGAAACTCACTATGTAGACAAAACTGGCATGGAAATCGGTTGTCCACCTGCCTCTGCCTCTGAGTGCTGGAATTAAAGGTGTGCTCCACCACACACGGCCTTTTATTTTTAACTCAACTTTACTTCTTTCTGGTTTTGGTTTGTTTGGTTTTTGAGACAGGGTCTCACTCCCTATCCCTGGTTGCCCTGGCACTCACAATGTTGAGTAGGATGACCTTAGACTGTAGTAATTCTCCTGTCTCCTTCTTCCAAGTGCTGGGACTACCACATCTGGCTTACTTCACCTTCTTTGAACGGTATAGTCTCATTCTGTTATGTACCCAGTTTTCCCCCTCTGAATAGCCTTGCAATCATAAATTAATTATTTTCCTAAGGTCTATTTTTGAGCTTCAATATCTATTTTTCTTCCCAGTCTACACTCGAGTTCCTTTGTTGTCTGTGTGGCACAGGCAGGAGCTTTCCCACGCACTCCAGCCATGGCCCTCAGGCATTTCTTCACTGCTAATCTCTAACATTAACTTGTCTTTGTTTCCTTGCTCAGAAGTCATTTTTCCTGGGCTGGAGAGATGACTCAGTGGTTAAGAGCATTGCCTGCTCTTCCAAAGGTCCTGAGTTCAATTCCCAGCAAACCACATGGTGGCTCACAACCATCTGGAATGAGGTCTGGTGCCCTCTGGTGGACATACACACAGATAGAATATTGTATACATAATAAATAAATAAATATTAAAAAAAAAAAGAAGTCATTTTTCCTCCAGGTGGTGGTGCACACCTTTAATCCCAGCACTCAGGGAGGCAGAGGCAGGCAATCTCTGTGAGTTCAAGGCCAACCTGGTCTACAAAGCAAGTTCCAGGACAGTTAAAGATACACAGAGAAACCCTGTCTCGAGAAAAAAAAAAAAAGGCTAAACAGTGGTGTGGTTCAAGGCCAGCTTGGTCTGTAAGAGCTAGTTTCCAGGACAGGCTCCAAAGCTACAGGGAAACCCTGTCTTGAAAAACAAACAAAACAAACAACAACGACAACAAAAATCATTTCTTTCCCATAGCTGTTTTAGTTTCTGATAGAGCAAGAGACTAGACTTAAATATTCTGACAACCCTATCAATCTGGCGTTTTTCTACTCAAAAATTCCCTTCAGCCTGGCATGGTGGGACACAAATTTAAGGCTAGCCTGAGCTATTTAGTGGGTTTAAACTCTGAAAAACAAAGTATTTTCTTCATTATACTAGGGTCATCCTCACATTCCTGATTCAGCAAACCATCAAGAAAATTCTCCAGTGAGCTGAAGTGTTTAACACTTACCATCAATATCGGAAACTATTAGCATCTGAGGCTGGGAGAGACCTTCCTGAAGACTGTAGAAATGGATAGTGCTATCAAATGTTATGAAGCCGATTTTTGTCCTAGTGTTTCCAGGAAGCCTAGAAATAAATTCACAAGTTTTAAACCAGTGTTCATACATACACACACACACACACACACACACACACACACACACAC
>NC_022014.1:47054222-47060305 GCF_000317375.1 Microtus ochrogaster | reverse complement strand
CTCTGTGAGTTCGAGACCAGCCTGGTCTATAAGAGCTAGTTCCAGGACAGGCTCCAAAACCACAGAGAAACCCTGTCTCGAAAAACCACAAAAAACAAAACAAAAAAAAAAATAAAAATAAAAAGAATGCTTCAAGGGCTATGGATTTAGTTCAGTGGTGGAGAATGTGGTAGTTCAGTGATGGAAATGTGGCAGACAGGTGTTAAGGCCATGGGTTCAGTCTCCAGCACCACAGGAAAAAGAATGTTTTAAAAAATTATGATATAGCATTTTAAAATACCTTGTAAGGTCCGGAAAGATGGCTCAGTGGATAAGAGCACTTGTCGCTCTTTCAGAGAACCTAGTTCAATTCCCGGCACCCACATGGCAGCTCAAAACTGTAACTCCAGTTTCAGAGAATAGAATGTTCTCTTCTGACTGCCTCTGGCACCAGGCACACATATGATACACATAAATACATATAGGCCAAACACTCATACACACAATAAAAAAAAACTTAAAAAAATTAAAATGCAATGTAAATTTAGTTACTACATTTATTTAAAACAATTACATAAACCTTTTATATGATTTAATGCCTTTAAGAACAAAGAGCAGCATAAAAGACCCAATATATAGAAGAAAATTTCTTAGTAGGAAAGGAACTAGCTTCCAGGCTTTTCCATGCTTAGGTGACTTATTGGACTCTCTCAGACCCACACAAGCCCCATCAGCCTAGAACAGAAATACAAATATAGACAGGCACAAGAAGGCCCTCTGGGCCAATGTGAAGGAATTACTCAGTTTGTGATGAAATCTGGCCTATGCATCTTATTTTAAAAGTTCACACTAATTTTTATAAATTGTATCATGTGTATACAACACTTAAAACACAACTCTTTTAGCCAGGTGTGGTGGCACAGGCCTTTAATCCCAGCACTGAGGAAGCAGAAGCAGGTGGATTCCTGTGAGTTCAAGGCCAGTGTGGTCTACAGAGTGAGTTCTGGGACAGCAAGAGCTGTTACAGAGGAAACCTGTCTTGAAAAAACAAAACAAAACAAATAAACCCCCCAAAACAATAACAAAAACATCACTCTTGAGACAGAGATATAGCTGGGTATAGTGGTACATGCCTTTAATTCCAGCACTTAGGAGGCAGAAGCAGGCAGATCTCTTTGAGTTCAAGGCCAGCCTGGACTACAGAGTGAATTCCAGGACAGCCGTGACTGTGAAACAGAGAAATCCTGTCTTGAAACCCTCCCCCAAGCAAAAGTCAATGAAATGATTCCTACTGATACTCTGCTATACTCATAGATTGGTGCCGAGCCCAATGTCATCTGAGACTTCACCCAGCAAACGACGGAAACAGAAGCAGAGATCCACACCCAAACATTAGGCAGAGCTCAGGGAATCCTACACCAGAAGGAAGGATTACAGGAACCAGAGCAGTCAAGGACACAAGAAAACCCACAGGATCAACTAACCTGGGCTCACAGAAGCTCACAGAGACTGAATGGACAATCAGCGAGTCTGCATGGGACTGACCTAGGCCCTTGGGACCTATGTTACAGTTGTATAGCTTGGGCTTGTGGGACTCCTAACAGGGAGCAGGGGCTGTCTGACTTGTTGCCTCCTTTGGGGACCCTTTCCTCCTACCGGGTTGCCTCATCCAGCGTTAGAAGAGGAGGTGCCCAGTCTCACTGCAACTTGACAAGCCTTGGCTGGTTCACACCCAAGGGAGGCTTGTCCTTGTCTGAAGAGATGAGGAGGAGGGGTGGGTGAGGAGACTGGAAAGAGAGGGAGGAGGGAGGGGAAACTGTGGGGTCTGGATGTAAATTATATGTATGTATATAAACTAAAAATCATACCACGACTAGGCACAGTGTCTCATATCTGTAATGCCAGCACTCAAGAGGCCGAGGCAGGAAGATGGCTGAGAGTGTATGGCCAGCCAGAACTACACAGTGAGTTTGAGGCCTGCCTTGACTAGAATAAGATCTACTTTTAAAAGCCTTGAGGAATTTAAAGGTGAAATGGTCCGATGGCTGAGACTTGATTGAAAATAGTCAAGAAGAAAAGGTGTGTGAAAGAGGATTACATGAAGCAAAGACAGCAGCATGGTGAGGTGACAGGAACGGGGCTGCTCAGATCTTCCCATTTACTGCAGGCTCCAGGTAAGGCCTACGCTAACCCATTTAAGTGGTCCTTTAGAGCATAATTATGTAACTTTAAAATAAACTAATTGTTCATTTTGCAGACACTATCCACTTCAAATTAAGCTGAGTTAAGACACTTACAGATCCAGATTGTCTAACAAACTCTGGCAAACCGAATTCAAGTATCCAGTTTCTATTGCGTTGTGAGATACGTCAAACACAAAGAGGTACACTGGAGGTTGTGGTGGTCGTAACTAGAGGGAAAAAGAATTCAATTAAATATATCCAATAGTATTATATTTAAATTTACAAGCTGGGGTCACACACAGCAAAACTATAACATAAGCACTATTAAAGGGCTAAGTGGAGGCAGAGTGAACCACTTTCCTGGCTACAGATTCCTCTTCCCATTTACTCGAAGGCCTAAGCTGACACACTTAAGAGGTTCTTTAAAACATAATTACGTACTTCTGCAAAACCTGATTGTTCATCTTGAAAACACTACTCAATTCAAATGTAAGAGAAAAGAAGGGTGTCTGCATAGTTCAGAAGCAATCTCTCCTGGCAGGAAAGAGCATGGAAGCCAGAAGGGAATGTTTGATCCCTGGAGTTACAGATAGGCTTGCAAATGAGGTGCTGAGAATCAAATCTGGGTCCCTTGGAAGTCTACCAGTGCTTTGTTTGTTTGTTTGTTTGTTTTGAGACAGGATTTCTCTGTGTAGTTTCGGAACCTGTCCTGGAATTCAACTCTATAGACCAGGCTGGCCTTGAACTCACAGAGTGTTGGGATTAAAGGAGTGTGCCACCACCGCCTAGTCTAGCAGTAATTTTAACGCCTGAGACATCTTTGCAGCACCTAATGTTAGGAGAGTGACCAAGACAGTGCTAACAAAGATGGCTTACTTCATAATTACTTGGTAATTTGGACACTTATGTTTGATTGACTTGTCTGTTGAGCATATTTCTTCATCATCATCACGATCATCTTTTTTGTTTTGTTTCTCTATAATAGCCCTGGCTGTCCTGGAACTCATTCTGTAGAGCAGGCTGGCCTCAAACTCACAAAGATACACCTGCCTCTGCCTCCTGAGTGTTGGGATTAAAGGCGTGCGCTACCACCCCTGGCTGAAAAAGCAGATGCTTGGGCTCTTTAATTTGACATAGAAAGTACAGAGAACTGTTACTAATCACTTCAGCAACTCAAAGAATTAGAAAAAAAAGAAAACAAGGAAGACTGATCCCTCACAAATTACATAGTAAAAAAAACTCAATCTCAGATATAATTAAAAAAATACTATATACACTCCCAAACAGGAGACAGCTCACTTGAAGTGCTTGCCACACTAGCATGAGGACACAAGTTTAATCTCTAGACCCCATGTGAAAAATCTAGGGTGTTGGCATGAGTTTGTAACCTGTGCTGAGAAGGCAGAATGGAGGGTCCCTTGGGCTCCCTAACTTAGTCAGTCTACCCTAGTCAATGAGTTCCAGGTCAATAAGAGATCCTATCTAAAAAAAAAAGGGCCGGGCAATGGTGGCGCACACCTTAATCCCAGCACTCGGGAGGCAGAGGCAGGTGGATCTCTGTGAGTTCGAGACCAGCCTGGTCTACAGAACTAGTTCCAGGACAGGCTCCAAAGTCACAGAGAAACCCTGTTTTGAAAAAAAAAAAAAAGGTGGGTTGACTTAGTGATGCACACCTTAAATCCCAGCTTCCCTCAGGAGGCAGAGGCAGGAGCAGGTAGGTCTCTGTGAGTTCAAGGCCAGTCTGGTCTTGAGTGTTCCTAAACAGTCAGGGCTACATAATGAGACCCTGGTACAAACAAAAAAGCAAAAATCATGAAGGATGACATCTGAGGAATGACACACACACACACTAATAAACTAGTTATAAAGGCTGGTGTTACATGTTAGCATCATTTTCATATTCCTTTCAAGAAAGGAGTTTCTCTGTAACTTTGGAGCCTATCCAGGAACTCCCTTTGTAGACCAGGCTGGCCTTGAACTCACAGAGATCCACCTGCCTCTGCCTCTCTAGTGCTGGGATTAAAGGTGTGTACCACCACTGCCCAGCCATTTCTTAGATGCAATTAAGGCTTAGTGACAGAGGACCTAAATCAAGAGGGCCTTTTATTTATTAAGCTTATTTTATGTGTATATGTGAATGCCAGCATGTATATATGTGCACTGCTTACATGCAGTACACACAGAGACCAGAGGAGGGTATCAGATCCCCTGAAACCAGAGTTACAAGGTGGGTCCTCTGTAAGAGTAGTCAGAATGCTTAACCCCTAAACCATATCTCCAGCCCCTGTGTTGGTTTGTTTTGCAAATGATTTTTTTTAAAGTATTTATTTATTATGTATACAATATTCTGTCTGTATGCCTGAAGACCAGAAGAGGGTGCCAGACCTCTTTACAGATGGTTGTGAGCCACCATGTGGTTGCTGGGAATTGAACTCAGGACCTTTGGAAGAGCAGGCAATGCTCTTAACCACTGAGCCATCTCTCCAGCCCCTTGCAAATGATTTTATATAGCCCACACTGGTCTAGCTCACATATAATGCAGGCTTGAACTCCTAATCCTCCTGCCTCTATCTCTTAATTGCTTGAATTACACAACATTATTTGTAAAACACGGAAGTCTGATTTGACTAAACTATATGAAATATAAATATGATCCCAATATTACACTGCAAATTACTTGATATAGACCAGACATTGAAGTGGAACTTCACACACCTTTACTCTCTGCATATCTAACTACATCTGTGTATGTGCAAGCATGCACACATATGTGATGATGTGTGGGCACATGCACACCATCCAGGGATGGGACTCAGGTCATCAGGCTTGCACAGCCAGCACTTCTACTTGGAGAACAAATACTTTTTCAGCTAAAACAGAACTTTGATAAAGGCTATTGTATTGTTTTATTTAAAATTCAGTATTATGGCTGGGGATATGGCTCACACCCATGAACACATCAGTTGGAAGTCTAAAGTAGAGAATTACAGAAACTTGGAAGCTAGCTTCAGGTAATGAACAAATTACAGGCCAACCATGGATATATAGCAAGATCCTGTCTCAAAATCAAAACAAAAATGCCACCCCCCGAAAAAAAGGAAAAGAAAAAGAAAGCTTACCATGTACTCTGAAGGAGCCATAAACTCAATAGTAGCGTTCTGAACTTCAGGTCTTCTATGAGGTTCTCCATAAACTCTGGTTAAAGGGTTGTACATGAATTCCTCAGGAACTGTGCAACACAAACACAAAAGAAGATACACTGATTCAGTCAATGCTTTGCATTTGGATGGCAGTTTCTTAATTTAGGGTTGTTGTAATTAATTTCATCTAAGATAAAAAATAAAGAACAAATTGACTTTTAAAAGGGTCCCATTTAAACTCCTTCCACAACAGACGGCAGTAAGAGGCTTTGCTGACACAGTGATCACTGTGACTCTCCCCAGGGCCTGACGACCTGTCTAAATTCTTTTTGTTGTTGTTTTCTGGTTTTTCGAGACAGGGTTTCTCTGTGTAATGGCCCTGGCTGTCCTGGAACTCAATTTGTAGAGCCTCAGACTCACATTAAATACCAGTTGTTCTCCTAAACCTCACAACTGTACAAGGACATCAATCAACCTTTGATACAGAAGATACAAGTGCAAGTGTTTTAGGGGGAAAGTCAGGAGGAATCAGCAAGTTTCAAAACGCCAATTGCCTTTACACAAAACCAGTGCCTCAACTTGTTGTTCCCTGTGCTTGGGGCACTTCAGGGACTAGCTGCCACTGAATCTACCTTCCCAGGAATGGTTTAAAGGATAAACCATATGATCATTTCATTAGATGCTGAAAAAGCATTCGACAAAATTCAACACCCCTTTATGATAAAGGTCTTGGAGAGATTAGGGATACAAGGGTCATACCTAAATATAATAAAAGCTATAT
>NC_022014.1:47051074-47051697 GCF_000317375.1 Microtus ochrogaster | reverse complement strand
CTCAAAGCCATCCCACTAAAATCAGGAACACGACAAGGATGTCCAAGGTAGATCCACTGAATCTACCTTCCCAGGAATGGTTTAAAGGATAAAATCCTTAGCCTGGCTGAGGTGGTGATCTAATTCCAGCATGGGAGAGACTGAGGCCAGGGGGATCACCACCAAGTTAGGTGCCAACCTAGGCCACATAGCAGATAAATACCAAGCCAAGTAGGGGTATAATTTGAGTCCCTGTCTCAAAAATCAAACAAAGGGCCCGCAAGATGGCTCAGCTGGTCAGGGTACTAGCAGCCATGTCTGATCCCTGGAACCCGCCCTGTGGACGGAGAGAACTGACTCTTACATCCATGCGCGGATTATGGCATGTGTCCCCATCCCTGCACACAGTCACTAAATATGATGAAAAAAGTCAATCAATCACAATGACCACCACCAATCTGAAATCTTTACATATTCGAAGGGTAAACTGTAGTTTACTAGATAGCTCAATGACATAGGAAGGAGGTCACAACCTCTACCACACTTCATTTGTGTATTCCTGCACATACACTCAAGATTTGAAAGGTGAGCTGGGCGGTGGTGGCGCATGCCTTTAATTCAGCACTCAGGAGGCAGAGGCAGGC
>NC_022014.1:47047927-47050928 GCF_000317375.1 Microtus ochrogaster | reverse complement strand
AAAAAAAAAAAAAAAAAAGATTTGAAAGGTGAAACTCAATGGTGGTGGTGTACACCTTCAATCCCAGCACTTGGAAGGCAGAGACAGGAATTTCTGTCAGTTCAAGACCAGCCTGGTCTACAGAGCAAGTTCCAGAAAAGCCAGGGTACACAGAGGAATCCTGTCTCGAAAAAAGCAAAACAACAAAAAGATTAGATGAACTACACACTCTGGGTTTTTTTTTCCTGAATTTTTATAAAGTAGAGAATATGCTTGGTTTTGTTTTGTAACCCAGGCCAATCTCAGCCTCCTCAAGGGCTCAGATGGTAGGTATATAACACCACACTCAGCTATAGTCTCAACACTTAATTAAATTTCTTCCAAAAAGATATTTTTTCCCTTCTTTCTCTTTTGAGTCAAGGTCTCATGTAGTCTGCCCAGGATGGCTTTGAACTCCCCTGTAAAGTCCAGTGACGACCTCCTCCCAGTGCTGCTGGTTATGTGATGTCCTTCACATATAAATTATAAAGCAGTCACCAAGAGAGCACACCTCTTCAGTTACTGATCGAACTGCATCAGCTAACCTAGTACTTCCCACTCCAGTCAAAAGCAGAGGAAATGAGGCAGCGGCACTCTATGGACCTATTTTCTCTTACTCTAGGGGGAAAATTACATAAATTAATTTTAAAATAAGCTATTTCTGGCTGGAGATATAGCTTATCTGGCAGAGTGCTTGGCTAACATGGGAGAAATCCTGGGTCAGTCTCCAGCACTACATAAACCAGGTACGGTAGCAAATACCTGTAATCCCAGCACTCAGTAGGAAGGAGGAAAGAGGATCGGAAGGTCAGGGCTTCCTTAGCTACACAGTGATTTCAGATTAGTCAGGGGTGCATGAGACGTTGTCTCAAATAAAACAAAACAAAAACCTTAAAAAATATTGTGAACTATTTCACTTATATGCTCAATATAATAAAAAATTTAAAACATTGTCTCAAAATGATTATCTCATTTCTACCTGAAAGTATTCATTTATTTTTAAGTATAAAGGTATAAAAAAGTTAACAGTAGCTATCTGAACTAGTTATCTGTATATCAAGTAAATAAAAGGGCTCTTTTTATTTTGAGATGGGCTTTCACCATTACTATCATCTTGCTCAGACTCCCTAGTGCTTAGAATTAGAGGCTTGTCTCTAAGTCTCTCTATCTATGTTGATCAAATTGGTCTCTCATTCAGAGATGTACCTGCCTCTACCTTATGAGAGCTGGGATTAAAGAGGTGAACAACCATGTCCGACTCTTGTCATTTTATATTTTTATTATCTGGTTTTCTTTACATTGTGAGTGAAAATCAGAAAATGTTTCAAGGGGCTGGAGAAACAGTTCATCATTAAGAGTGAATACCGCAGGCTCAGCAGTTAAGAGCACTGGCTGCTCTTCTAGAGGACCAGGGTTCAATTTTCAGCACCACATGACAGCTCACAACTGTCTATAACTTCAGCTCCCCGACATCTGACATCTTCATACCAATTCACATAAAATAATTTATTTTAAAAATTAATTAAATAAGTAAATAAAAGGAGTGTCCACTGCTCTCGCAGAAGATCCCAATTCAGTTCCCAACACCCACATCAGGCAGCTCACAAACACCTGTCACTCCAGCTGCAGAAGGATCAGATGCCTCTGGCCTCCAAGGGCACCTGCATTCGTCAGGGACACACACCTACACACATACACATAATTAAAACAAATATTTTCTTTTTTTGAGACAGGGTTTTTCTGTGTAACCAAGGCTACCTTGGAACTCTGTAGACCAGGCTGGCCTTGAACTCACAGAGAGATCCACCTATTTCTGCCTCCTGAGAGCTGTGATTAAAGGCCACCACTGCCTGACATAAATATGCTTTTTTAAGACAATATTTCAAAAATGCCTACCATCATTGACTCGATAACACAAGTTACATTTCCACCTTCTTTGATCAAGAAAGCTGACAAAAGGGTTGATGTAAGTCCTGCACGAACGGCATCTCACAATTGTACTGGAGGTGACCACAGGCAATTGCTGAAAAAAAAAAAAAGCAGAGCAAAGTTGTTAAAGGCAATGATCATTAAATTGAACAAGCAGATGTTAATCTATCCCTTCTAAATAACTAGCAAGACATTTAACTGTGGAGTGAAACCTAGGACAAAAAGTGTGGCACAGGCTCACACCGAGTGTAGAAGAAGAGGAAGATGATGTGGGATGCCCCTCTGTATGCTGTGAATATGTTTTATTACCATTGGCTAAATAAAGAAGCTATTTTGGCCTGTGGCAGGGCAGAATATAGCCAGGCGGGAAATCCAAACAGAGATACAGGGAGAAAGAAGGTAGAGTCAGGGAGGTGCCAGCAGCTGGCAGAGGAGTAAGATGCCAGAGCATTACCGGGAAACCACAGGTAATGCACAGGTTATTAGAAATGCATTAATTTATATGTAAGAGCTAGCCTGAGGCATTGGCTAAGCAATTATAATTAATATTAATCCTCTGAATGATTATTTTATAAGCAGCTGTGGGGATCAGCGACTGGGAGAGAAACCCATCCAGTGCGACCAGGAGGGACAGAGAAAAGAAAGTCTACAGCTATAGGAAGGGGATGCCAGCAAGTGTGAGGCCAGCCTGGGCTACAGAGCAAGAGCTTAATCCGAAAACACCATATGGAGGTGGCATCCACAATAAAATGTATCAACTAGAAAAGTACTCATCTTTTCATTAAACATTCACACTGCAGACCAAGGCAGTACACTGTACATGTGTTTTCAGGCACAAATGACAAAGGGAATAGAACAACAGTCCCTTTGGTTAGACAGGTCTCATCATGTTGCCCAGACTAGTTTCACACTCCTGGACTCAAGTACTCCTTCTGTCTGCTCTCAGAGGAGAAAGTACATTCTAAAACAATGAGGAATCAAACTGTTACATTGATTTTCTATTAAGATGCCTTCTTGCCGGGCGATGGTGGCGCACGCCTTTAATCCCAGCACT
>NC_022014.1:47043727-47047827 GCF_000317375.1 Microtus ochrogaster | reverse complement strand
GGGAGGCAGAGGCAGGCGGATCTCTGTGAGTTCGAGACCAGCCTGGTCTACAGAGCTAGTTAAAGGACAGGCTCCAAAGCCACAGAGAAACCCTGTCTAGAAAAAAAACTAAAAAAAAAAAAGTTACGGGTCACGGAGCTTGTTCACTGAGTAAAACACTTTGCAGTGTAAGCCTGACAACCAAGTTTGATCCCCAGCGCCCATGTGAAAAACTGGATGATGTAACAAGCATCTGTAACCTC
This sequence comes from Microtus ochrogaster, assembly GCF_000317375.1. NCBI lineage: Eukaryota > Metazoa > Chordata > Mammalia > Rodentia > Cricetidae > Microtus > Microtus ochrogaster. The sequence continues at coordinate 47,047,585 of NC_022014.1, read as the reverse complement.
AACAATTCTATGATGGGTTGAGGTGGAGACAGGAGAATTACCCAGAAATTCTTAGGCCGGCTAGCCCAGAGTTCACAGGATAGCAGAAACAAGACAGACTATCTCCGTAAGGCTGGAAGGTGAGAACTAACTCTCAGAAAGTTTTCTGACCTCCACCTGCAAGCATTCAAATTCACATGTCTACATCAAACACACACAATAATAACAAAATAAAAAAGAAAATTTCTAAGTCTTCATATAAAACAAAACAAAAAAATTTCAACTTAGTAGTGGAAGCTGAATCCTGTAATTCTGGCATTCCAAAGACTGAGACAGGAGAATTCTTATCAGTGCAAGGCCAGTCTGAGCTACAGAACAAACACAAGGCCAGCTGGAGCTATTACTTAGCAAAACAGTTTTTTTTTTTTAAATAGAGAAATAAAAATCAATAAAGGGGTTGCAGAGTCTAGCTCAGGTGACAGCACCCGTCTAGCATTCACTGAGGCCCTTCATTATATCCCCGGGACACCAACATCAGTCAAGAACGCAGCAGTGAAAGCCCACCAGCCACGGCTGTGAACACGCTTGGTCCTGGAGTGATCTAAAGTCTTTTAGATTTTGGAACAACTTCTATTTTATTTTATTTGTGTGTGGGCAGCAACTTCTTAAGAGTAATTGGCTTCCTCCAAGAGCAGTAGAATGAGGACACCAGGGTAAACTATTTTAATGGTCATTTACAACTTAGTTAAATAGAATAGTTCAGGTTTTCCCCTTGTTTTTAAAGAAGGGTCTTGGGGGCTGGAGAGATGGCTCAGCCACTGAGCACTGACTACTCTTCCAGAGTACTAGGTTCAATTCCCAGCACCCACATGGCAGCTAACAGCTGTCTGTAAGTCCAAGATCTGAGACCTTCACACAGACAAAACATCAATGCACACAAAATAAGAATAAATAAATTATTTTAAGAAAGTGTCTCAATATATAGCCCAGCCTTGCATAAAACTCAAAATCCTCCTTAGTACCCTGAATGTTGGAATTACAAGTGTGCACCACCAAGCCTGAGTCCATTTGTTGTTGTTACGCCAATCTATATAGCACCCCTTGGGTTTTTCAATAATACTTCTCTTACCTTGTTCTTAAATTGCAATAAAATTAAGCTGGGTGGTGGTGTACACCTTTAATCCCAGCACTTGGGAGGCAGAGGCAGGTGAATCTCTGTGACTTCGAGGTTAGCCTGGTCTACAAGAGCTAGTTCCAGGAAAGGCTCCAAAGCTACAGAAAAACCTTGCCTCGAAAAACCAAAAAAATAAAATAACCCTGTCACATTACAGACTTTAAATTCATTCTTACACTGTTGCAGAAATACTTCACCCCTTAGATAATTTCCACAAGACATTTACATTCTAGAAAGAAGCATACCACTAGGTCTTTGAAAGGGTGGAGCAGCAGCCCCAAAGGAAGCTTGGCTTTATTCAGTAAGGCCTGAGTCTGAGGGACGCCGGTCAGTGTGCATCGAAATAACCTGTTAGGGAAGAAAATGCACATGTCAATTGCTGCTATCATTACTTTAAAACAAAAATCTGATTACAAATGAATCATAGCCGGGCGGTGGTGGCGCACGCCTTTAATCCCAGCACTCGGGAGGCAGAGGCAGGCGGATCTCTGTGAGTTTGAGACCAGCCTGATCTACAAGAGCTAGTTCCAGGACAGGCTCCAAAACCACAGAGAAACCCTGTCTCGAAAAACCAAAAAAAAAAAAAGAATCATAGACCTTAAATTTTATATCACTAAAATATTTAAATTGCCATGTGTGTCATAACCAACCGTGAATCCAGCATCCAGGAAGCTGAGGCACAGGATTACGTGCTTGTGTCAGTCTGGGCCACAGTGAGAACATTTCTCAAGAAATTAAAATAAGCCAGGTGATGGTGGCGCACACCTTTAATCCCAGCACTTGGGAGGCAGAGGCAGGTTGGATTTCTATGAGTTTGAGGCCAGCCTGGTATACAGAGTGAGTCCCAGGACAGGCTCAAACTTATACAGAGAAACCCTGTCTCAAAAAAACCAAAAATAAAAACAAAAACAAAATAAACAAGCAAATAATCCTTGTACTTTGGAATGTAGCTACAGTAATGATCATGAATATAATAATTTTATTAGAGCTAATAAAAGGAACAATCAATTCAAGGGAGATAAATACATTCCCTGGGCCTCCACTTTTTTTTTTTTTTTTAAAGTTCCAGTACAATTTTACAAGAGTTTAAAAGGAAAAAGAGGCTAGGCAAGCTACAAACAACTCTTATAAGCTGCTGTTTAAGCTGGCTTAGAGGTCAAACTCAGGGTGGACAAGGAATCACATGGCTGGGAGAGACTTCAGAGAACAGTAAGGAAGCCCAAAGTGCTAGGGAAAGCAAGCTAAGAACAGGGGTGACAGAAGAGGAGGAGTCATACTTTCAGGGTAATTCAGAAAACAAGCAGACTTAGGAAGCAGCATGGCTGCACTCTGTAAGAGACTGCCGATTCCATTTTATTCAGAGCATGCAAATGTCAGGTAAACAATGACAGTCCTGTCTTGGGGTATAGTCTCCAGGCACAGCTTACTCATAACACCCGAAAAGAACATTAGAAAGCTTAAGAAACACTATTTGAAGCCTTACTCTGGGCTACAGTTGAGTTTCTGGATGTCCTCATGCAAATTCGGAACTGGAGGCTGCAAAGGTGTTGAGGGAAGCATGTTCCTTTCTTGAAGAAGATTGACAACTCTTAGACCCTCTGGATGTAGACTTAGTCCACTCATGCTTGCAGTTAAATGATTAGCACCTAAGGGAGTCTACAGACATTTCAAAGTGAGTAACCTTTGTAGTGTATAGGGCTTGGTTAGAAGAACATCATCTAAACTCCTGACTGTGTTGATGTTCTTGAGAAGTAAGCACATAAAAAAGCCTTATGAAAGGGGGCTGGAGAGATGGCTCAGAGGTTGGCAGCACTGGCTGCTCTTCCAGAGGTCCTAAATTCAATCCTCAGCACCCACATTATGGTTTGCTTATAATGAGATCTGGTGCCCTCTTCTGGTGTGTAGGCACAACACTGTATACATAAAAGAAAAGCCTTATGTAATATTCACTTTTATTCTAAATGGCTATAAAATGTTTAATGTACCTTTTAGAAGGTAAAAAAATATTTTAAAAAAGTTTTAAATATTTTAAAAAAGTTTACCTGAGTAAAGGCCTGGGGGCCACTTGGGTAATTCAAGGAGGAGGGTGGCATTCCAGCTGCACTAGGTGGCGCTGCGTTCTGGTAGCCAGGTGGTAGGGAGGGGTATGCATATCCCACACTTCGGCTTGTTTTGGGGTTCTGATTAACAAGCTGTGGTGTTGCTAGAAACAAGGTAACTTTTAAGTTCTATTTTATATTCCAAAATACTTAAAACACTGAAATGATCCATTAAACTATGAAAATTATAACATCAATTCTTTTGAACTATAGTTTCATTGATCAACTTAAAAAGAAACAATCATTAGTAACAAGTAATAGCAAGGTCAAAATCTAGTTAATATAGACTACAGCCATAAACACACAGAAAAAGTTTAACATAGTTAACTCACATCCATATCATACAATAAATTTCATATTCAGACTTAAAAAAACTATAATGACTACAACCTAAATGTAATTTAGCAGGTTAGGTACATGAATTTAAACATGTATAATTGGTTAAAATGTAGCACAGAAAGCCCAAAGCTCCAATTCTAAAAGGATGAAGAAACTTGGATGCTTGGAAGTTAAAAACAAAACAAAGCCGGGCGGTGGTGGCGCATGCCTTTAATCCCAGCACTCGGGAGGCAGAGGCAGGCGGATCTCTGTGAGTTCAAGGCCAGC
>NC_022014.1:47010295-47043317 GCF_000317375.1 Microtus ochrogaster | reverse complement strand
AAAAACATCAACAGTGGGTACATGTACATGCATATATAAAAACATCAACAGTGGGTACATATATACAACATATGTAAAAACATCAACAGTGGGTAAATGTATATGTAAAAATACCAATGGTGGGTACATGTATATAACATATGTAAAAACATCAACAGTGGGTACATGTACATAACAACCTTTTCCCCTCTTAGCTCCCTACAAGAACACATATTACTTCTATAATCAATGAAGAAAGAAAAATGTTCATAAGCATCTCACCCAAGAAGCCACCTCCTTCAATTTCATCGTAAGTACTATGAGCCACCATAGATCCACTATTGGCATTTGATGTAATACCTAAAAAGGAAATTCATCAACAAGATTTAAATAAGAATGACTGCCATAGTTTCTTCAAGAAATGAACTAATTCCTAAAAATTTAGAAAACTGTTGAAAAAATTTAAATCATAACCTATCAAATATGTCAAACATTGCCAGGCACAGTGGCGCACACCTTTAATCTTAGCACTGGGAAGGCAGAAGCAGGTGGACCTCTGAGTTTGAGGCTAGACTGGTTCACATGGTGAGTTCATAAAGAAACTGAGGTATATCTACACAATGAAATATTAGTCCTAAGAAGGAAGGGGAATACTATGTTAAATGAATTAGTCAGGCACAGAAGGACAACTGCTATACATTCTCATGCATACAGAGACTAAAAGAGTTGATCTCAGGGAATGAGGAGAATTATGACCAGATGATGGGGAAAGAAGGTAAAAGAGAAGTTGGTTAAGGGTGCAAAATTAGTCTCAGGACAATTTCTAGAGTTCTTTTATTTTAAAAATTTATTTAACTTTATTTTATGTGCGTTGGTATGAAGGTGTCAGATCTGGAACTGGAGTTAGAGACAGTTGTGAACTGCCCTGTGGGTGCTGGGAACTGAACCCAGATCCTCTTGGAAGAGCTGCCAGTGATCTTAACCATTGTGCCATCTCTCCAGCCCCTCTAGAGTTCTTTTGTTGTTATTTGTCTGCTTCAAGACAGGCTTTCTCTGTGCAACCCTGTCTGTCCTGGAACTCATTCTGTATACCAGGCTGGCCTCAAATTCAGAGATCTGCCTACCTCTACTTCTTAAGTTCTGGGACTAAAGGTGTGTGCCACCACTGCCCAGTCAATTTTCAGAGTTCTATAGAACACAAGGGTGACTAAATTAAAAACAATTCACCATTTTTCAAATATCTAGAGGGCTTTTGTTTATTCTGAAACAAGGTCTTGCTATACAGCCCAAATTGGCTTCAAATTCAAAATCCTCCTGTTTCAGCTACCAAATGCTGACAGGCATGACTACCAAGTCTGGCTTAGAAGAGATGATTGTAAGTGCTCACCAAGTAAGGAATGACAGGTACTGGAGATGGCAGATGTCATGATTATTCTGACTAGATCATCACATATTGTACATCAGACCATCACACTCCACCCTCTACATATGTACCTTAAGTAGTAATTTTTAAAAAGTTCAAATGTGAAAATAAAAATTTAAATACTGGCAGGAGAAAGGCCAGGAATATATCTTAGTGGTTGAATGATTGTTTAGCACACGTAAGCCTCCAAATTAGCCTCCTAAGTGCTGGGATTGCAGGTGTGTGCCACCAAATCCACAAATGTTTCTAATAACCTAGATGCAGCTTTATGGAAAAGGAGCATCAGCTCTGGAATCTTCTTTTCCCTGGAGACTGGAAAGGGATCTTACAATATTCTAATTCTAATGGAGTCTAGAAACAGGCTTTAAAGCTCGGAGGTAGTCCGCACCCTCCTTTCTGTCACTGCTGAGCTGAAATTCCTTCGATTGACTTACCCTCTTGGTTGACAGTTGAATTCAATGAAGGTGGGAGTGCAGCCCGAGGAGGTGCTTTCTGGGAGGGTGGACCTCCAGTGGGAGGGGGCCCAGGAGGAGCTCCTGGCTGAAAAGTGGTGGGCAGAGGTGGATTCTGTAAGGGAAGTGCAGAACCTATGGAAACATGGGTTTTCACGTCACGCACGTACTTAAGACAAAGGTCTCAAACAATCTGTACTAAAATCAAGCAGACTTCTAGATCGAAATTTTTAATGAAAACAGCCACCAATAAATTAATAGAAATACACTAACTTCCTGAGTGTGCAACTCTACGCGCAGTCTACATTTTCTAACGCTTTCTTACCATGCTTCTTAGCTGCCAGTTTTGTTTAATTTTGTTTTTTCGAGACAGGGTTTCTCTGTGAAACAGTCCTGGCCGGTACTCACTCTGTAGAGCAGGCTGGCCTTGAACTCACAGATGTCTACCACCGCCTAGCTATCTGTCAGTTCTTATGTAATATAAATAAACCAGCAACCCATGACCTTAGCATTCAGGAAGCTGAGACAATAGGATCAGCAAGCTGGAAGCCAGTCCAAGGCGGACTGGAAGTAAGACCTCGTCCCCACAGAGAGTACATACACACTAGTACCAAATTACTTCTAGAGTAAATAGAATATTCTGATTATTTTTTTTAACAAACTGATCATAAAAACTTTAAGAAGCCATATGAAATATCCCAAAAATAAATTTAAATGAATAAAATTTATTAAAAAAATTGAGGGGGGTTCGAGACAGGGTTTCTCTGCGTAGCTTTGGCTGTACTGGAACTCAGTCTGTAGACCAGGCTGGCCTCGAACTCACAAAGATCCACCTGCCTCTGCCTCCATGTCCAATGCAATTTTTTTTCTCACTAGATAGTACAGGTGACCTCAAACATAATGTAATCCTCATGCCTTAGCTTCTCATATACTGCGATTAACAGGGTGTGTGACCATGTCTGGCACATTTTATCCATTTTGTCTACTTGATAAAAATAGAGTATTACACTAATTCTCCAATTTTTATTTCATTTTGCTTGTTTTTATTATGGTATAACTGTCATAAGTGAAATTATAGAAATTCCTCCTTTGGTGGCTCTCTAATGTCATTATGGAGAGTTCTGTCTCATCTTCCTCTAATAAATCTACATTCAGTCTGCTTAAAAATTAGATGATGGCCAGGGATAGTGGCACACACCTTTAATCTCAGCAGGGAGGCAGAGGCAGGCTGATCCCTTTGAGTTTGAGGCCAGCCTGGTTTTACAGTGAGTTCCATGACAACAAGGCATACACAGAGAAACTCTATCTCAAAAAAACAAAAACAAAACATAAAACCAAAAAAAAAGAAGAGATTATGCCAGGCAGTGGTCACACACACCTTTAATCCCAGAATTTGAGAAGGAAAGCGGGTGGATCTCTGTGAGTTCGAGGCCAGCCTGGTTCTACAAAGAAAGTTCCAGGCCATTACTACAAGTTGTCCATACACACACTAACCAAATAAAGAATTCTTGCAGATGACCCGGGTTTGATTTCCAGCACCTACACTGGGTTTACAACTATCTATAACTCCTGTGCCAGGGAAGCCAATGCCCTCTGGCATGGCATGAGGCAAGCATGTAGTGCACTTACATAGATGCAGGCAGCGGGGTGCAGTGGCGCACGCCTTTAATCCTAGTATTCGGGAGGCAGAGGCAGGTGGATCTCTGTGAGTCTGAGACCAGCCTGGACTACAGATGAGTTCCATGACAGTCAAGGCTATTAACACAGAGGTATTGTGTCTCAAAACAAAACAGAGATGCAGGCAAAACACTTTTGCATAAAAATCTAAATTTTAAAAAATTATTTAATTTACGTGAATGTGTGTGCTTGCGTGTATATAGATTCCCCATATGCAAGCAGTGCTGGTGGAGGATAAGAGGATATCAGATACCCGGAAGCTAGAGTTATAGGTAGTTTGCGGTGCTATGTGGGTGCTAGGACTCAGACTCAAGGCCTTTGTAAGAGCATTTCACACTCTTAGCCAGAGTCACCTCTCCAGTCCTTTGGTCTGTCTGTCTGTCTACTTATCTACCTACCTACCTACTTACCTATTTGAGACAGTGCCTCACATCGCACAGAGGAACCTATAGCTGAAGATGACCTTGAACTCTGATCCTCCTGCCTCTACCTCCTGAGCACAGGCTGCCATCCTTGGTTTCTGTGGTTCTGGAGAACTGGGGACCCAGAGCTTCAGTTGGGTAAACATTCTACCAACTGAGCCCTACTCTCAGCCTTTCTCCAGTTTTTGAGATCAAGCCTCACTATACAGTCTTGAACTAATGATGCTCCTACTTCAGCCTCCTGAGTGCTGTATTTTTTAAGATTTATTTTATGTGTATGTCTATGAACATACATGCATGCAGTACCACAGAGACCAGAAAGAAAAGGGTATCAAATCTTCTGGAATGATGGTTGTAAGACAGGGTTTCACATGTGGGTACTGGGAGCCAAACCTGGGTCCTCTGCAAGGGGAGCCAGTGCTCTTAACCACCGAGTCATCTCTCCAGCTCTTCATGTGCTGGGGTTATAGGCATGTATCCCTATACCTGCTTCCAAGACTTAAAAAAAAAAAAAAAAAAACCCCAGCCCTCGGGAATCAGAAGGCTGATCTCTGTGAGGCCAGTTCGAGGCCAGCCTGGTTTATGAAGTAAGTTCCAGGACAGCCAGAGCTATTACACAGAGAAACCTTGTCTCAAAATAACCCTATTGTTTTTATATTTGTTAGTGACATTGCTAATAAATTTTAATTATAGTAAATATTTTATAAACCAAGGAACAAAGGTAGCCAAATATGAAAAATTTGAGAAAGCCATCTTATGCTGTTAAATTCTCCAGGACTAAAGGGAAAAACCTTTGTTATTAATAAACCTTATTGACCTTAGCAAGAATCAATCAGTGTTCACTGGAAAAGTAAAGATAAAGATTGCTGCCAGGCAACTCCTTTATCAAAAGGCACCCACTCATCTATGACAATACATACAATTCAAAAGAACAAAGGGCAAGGTGCACTCCCAACTCAGCATTAATAAGAATCTACGACACTAAAAGATGTCTAAACACAAAGTTGCCACGGCTTAATGTTTAACAAAACATAAGCTAGTTTACAGGTGTTTTTCATATCTTTTAGATCATTCTTGAATCCAGAATATTCTCTATTTCATAAAAGTATTTCAAGACAGAGTTTCTTTATGTAGCCCTGGCCGTCTTGGAATTCACTGTCATTCTGTAGACAACCAAGGTGGCCTTGAACTCAGGCCTGTCCCTGCCTCCCAAGTGCTGGGATCAAACGTGTACTACCACGCCAGGCCATAAAAGAGACTTTTTACAAGCAGCAGAGGGATTCTTGTATTTTCACTGCTGGGGACTGATCATGGGCCTAGAACACACTAGGCAGTGTTAAGTGATCAGCACCCATTTATAACATGAAAAGTCTGAACTCGGCCTTTTCAGATCCCTAAAAGCTAATTAATGTGAGGGTGAAAAAGGCAGAAAAAAACCAACAGAAAATAGAATGTGAGGACTAGAAACAGGTATAACTTATTAGAGTTTTTTTTTTCTCTTTTTTAAAATGTTCTGTGTCGAAGGAGGGTTGGGTATGTATTTTAAAATTATTACTTATTTATTTTTATTTTATGTGGATTGGTGTTTTGCCTGCATGTATGTATGTCCATGTGAGGGAGTCAGAGCTTGGAGTTACACAGTTGTAAGCTGCCATGTGGGTGCTGGGAATTGAACCCAGGTGCTCTGGAAGAGCAGCCAGTGTTCTTAACTGCTGAGCCATCTTTCCAGTCTGTCTTTAGTTTTTATTTTTATTTTTTTTAAAGATTTCTTTCTTTCTTTCTTTCTTTCTTTCTTTCTTTCTTTCTTTCTTTCTTTCTTTCTTTCTTTCTTTCATTCATTCATTTATTTATTTAGTTTACACTGTTCTGTCTGCATGAGTGCCTACAGGCCAGAAGAGGGCACCAGATTTCTTTACAGATGGTTGTGAGCCACCATGTGCTTGCGGGGAATTGAACTCAGGTCCTCTGGAAGAACAATCAGTGTTCTTAACCTCTGAGCCATCTCTCCAGGCCCTGTTTTTTGTTTTTAATGGCAGTTACTTCCTGCGCGTGTCACACATGTGGCAGTCAGATGACAACTGTGGGAGTCAGTTCTGTCCTTCTCTCCCATGAGCGGTACATTGGAGATAGAAGAAACTATGTTACCAGTGGTGCTTCTTATCCACTGAGCCAATCAGTGGGATCTGTAGTTATAGGTATTTCCAGGTTGCATTTAACACACAAGTACTGAGATCTAAACGCCTGTCCTCCTCATTACACAGCAAGCACTCTTAATGGCTGAGTCATCTTTCCAGTCGATACATAATGTTTTCCCCAAACTATTTTATTGTTCACTGAACAAATTATTCAAGCTTCACATTTCTTAGCTGTCAAAGAGATTGCTATGGAAACAATTTATTTTTGAGACAAGACCTCCTATAGAGGCCAGTCTAACCTAAAATTCATGATTCTCCTATCTTAGCTCCCCAAAAGAGAACCTATCAATGCGCATCATCATATCCAACTCTGCTCTGAAACGATGATTAAATAACACAATGTAAGTACTAGTCTGGTAGAAAACTGGTGTCACTTGGGGGGCCCTGACTCATGTGGCCGTTTTATTTTTTGCGTAGTTTATGGAAGTTTTTCTTTTTTTAAATCCATGTGTGTGTCTATCTGTGGGTTTGTGCACACGTGGAGTCCAGAAGAGAATGGCAGAGCCTCTGGAGAAGTCCCACTCGGGTGCTGGGGACTCAAGTCCTCTAAGAGCAACATGCACTCTTTCTTTTGGTTTTTCTGTGTAACAGTCATGACTGTCCCAGCCCTGGCTGTCCTGGAACTTAAAACTCATAGAGATCTACCTACCTCTGTCTGAGTGCTGGGATTAAATGTGTGCACCACCATGTCCAGCCTCAACATGCACTCTTAATCACTGTGTAGCCCGGGCAAGCCTTGGTCCACCTGTCTTGTTTCCTATGTGCTGGGATTACAGCCATGTTCTACCATGACCAGCATATTTTATTATTATAGTGTGCATGTGTATGAATAATGAGAGGGATACAAGGCACACACGCCACAACTGTGTGGAGGTCAGAGGACAACTTTCTGGAGTTAGTTCTCTCTTTCCACCATTGCACATTCTACCAATGGAACTCAGATAAAGCTTGCATAAGCACTTTCACCCACTGAGCCATCTCATCAACCTGACATCTTCAGGTTTATTCTTAAAAACTTCCAAATGAAATGGCTATTATCAATAGCTATCTTCTTTTATTCATATTCCCGTAACTATATACAGATATTTTCCATCAAGCATGTAGTTTGTTAGCTGCTGAAAGTGATCTTAGAGGGGTAGAGTGGACAGTATTCAAGACTGATTCAAAGTCCTGGCATCTGTTAATTTAACACATCTGCAATTTAACAATATCCTCCATCAGCAGTTCAAGGTCATCTTTAGCTGCATAGTAAACTCAAGAACAAGGCTGGCCCAAACAAAAGAACATCCTGTCTCCCCCACACCCAAAAAAAAGGCTGAAAGAAAAAGAGAAAAACAAATCTGAACAAGTGGTGGAGCCCAGACCCTTCAGTTCACTCTCACCGTGACTGTCCTCATGCCAGAGCAATATCTGAAAAATTCATTTCCTCTCACAGCTAGAAAATACACATTATTTTCTAGGACACCACCAAACCTTTGTGTGTGTGTATCTCAAGTGCTAAGGTTTAAAAAGGCCTGTGCCACCACAGCTGTCATCTTTCAGGCCTATGGAAGGACTGCACAAAAACAAGTCCCTAGAAATCTTAGGAGAGACTGACAGGAAGATAGTTTGGAGAACCAGATGTTTGGGAGCTGAGTACAGAGCTGCAGCTCAGCATAGACAGCATGACAAGACCTTGTCTCCTTAAAAAGAAAAGAAACAAAACACCTACAAAGCAAGAGCAGTAAGAGTTCAGGAATGTAAGCAATCTATTAAGTCAACTTAAAGATGTGAGGGAAATTTATTTAAAAATTAATTTTTTTTTTTTTTTTTTTTTTTTTGGTTTTTCGAGACAGGGTTTCTCTGTGGCTTTGGAGCCTGTCCTGGAACTAGCTCTGTAGACCAGGCTGGTCTCGAACTCACAGAGATCCGCCTGCCTCTGCCTCCCGAGTGCTGGGATTAAAGGCGTGCGCCACCATCGCCCGGCTAAAGATTAATTTTTTAAAACCATCTTTCTATAAGGTTTAAGGTTTCAAGTACTCAATGCAAGTTTTATATTACTACATTTCAAACACTCCTCAGTGACTACCTGGCTTGACGAAGCTGGTTTGAAGTGCAGGGTCTCCAGGAGAAGCATACTGATGGTCTGCTGTTAAATTTGTATTCCCAGATAGAGTTGGTTGAGCTACATGAGGAAAATGGTTAGTCTGTAGTCCTGTAGATGGATAGTTATATTGCCAATTCAGAGGTGGTGGTGGGTTGGCTCCAGGAAGAAAGCTACCAGAAGGCATTGGTGTAGCAGCTGGGTTCTGAGAAGCAGGTAGTGGCGCTCGGGGAACAGGACCACTGTGAAGTGAAGGTGGTACTGGACTGGAAGCCACAAGTGGTCTATTAAGAGTCTGCCCAGATCCCTGAGAACCACCATAGTTTAAATGTGCAGAGAATGGATTCAAAGTCTTTGCTGGCATTGGACGAAGATAGGATCCTGGAAGCTGGGAATCACATCCTTGGCTCGATGACACTTGTGATGTATTTTGGACAGGACCTTCAGATGAGACAGGAAAAAAAAATCAGTCTTACAAACAAATGTAACAATACATTAAAAAATACAATAGGAGCTAAGAGCATGGCGCATACAAAAGATCCTGACTTCAACACCCAGGAGTAGGGAACAATAAGTATAGCACTCAGAAGACTATTGCAGGAGGATCAACAAAACAAAACAAAACAAAACAAAAAAACAAAAAAGGGGTACGGGGAGCACTGGCTCAGGAGTGAAGAGCATTTACTATATGCTGAGCATGGTAGTGCACGCCTTTAATCCCAGCTCTTGGGAGGCAGAAGCAGGTTAAGTCTGTGAGTATGAGGATAGCCTGGTCTAAATGGCAAATTCCAAGGCAACCATGACTAAACTGGGAATAGTGGTATATAATTTTTGTTTGTTTGTTTGTTTTGTCTTTTGTGGTTTTTGAGACAGGGTTTCTCTATGTAGCCCTGGCTGTCCTGGAACTCACTCTGTAGACCAGGCTGGCCTCACATTCACAGAGCTCTGCCTGCCTCTGCCTCTCGAGTGCTAGAATTAAAAGTATAAACCAACTAGTGCATTCATTCATTCATTTATTGTCTGTCCTAAAACTTGCTTTGTAGACCCAGGCTAGCCTTGAACTCACAGAGATCTGCCTACCTCTGTCTCCCAAGTGCTTGTGTAAGCTTATAATCCCAGAACTTGGGAAGTAGAGGGAGGTGGATCTTTGGAAGTTCAAGGCCAGTCTGATTTACTTAGGGAATTCCAAGCAGGTCAAGGGTTACAACAGTGAGAACCTATATCAAACAAAACAAAACACATACACACAAAACTAACAAATATTAAATATTATACTCAAGGGCTAAGGAATGACTCAATGGTTAAGAGCACTGGCTGCTTTTGCTGAGGAACAGGGTTCAATTCCCAGCACCTACATGATGGCTCAAAACCATCTCTAACTTATAGTCTCAAAGGATCCAATGCTGTCTTCTGACCTCCAAAGGCAACAGATATATGGCATACATGCAAGCAAAATACCCATACACATAAAAATATTAAAGTCTTAATTTCTCCTTAAATATTGTTTTTTTTTTTGGGGGGGGGGTTTCGAGACAGGGTTTCTCTGTAGCTTTGGTGCCCGTCCCGGAACTAGCTCTTGAAGACCAGGCTGGCCTCGAACTCCCAGAGATCCACCTGCCTCTACCGCCTGAGTGCTGGGATTAAAGGCGTGCACCACCACCACTCAGCTCCTTAAATATTGTTATACTCAACAGTAGACACACAATTAAAAAAAATAAACAGATCTTTACTTTTTTGTTTTCCAGACAGGGTTTCTCTGTGTAGCCCTGGCTGTCCTCAAACTCACAGAGACCCACCTGTCTGCCTCCCAAGTACTGGGATGGTGCAGGAGAATTGTCTGTATTCTGTCAATCATCTTTTAAATAAATGCTCATTGGCCAGGCAGGAAGTATAGGCAGGTTAACCAGACAGGAAATAGAGGTGGGGCGATGAGAACAGAATTCTGGGAAGGAGGAAGCCCATTCCTCCCATTCCTACCCAGATCACCAAAGAAGCAGGATGTGATCTACCCAGCTGAGAAAGGTACCGAGCCACGTGGCTAACATAGATAAGAATAATGGGTTAATATAAGTTACAAGAGCTAATAAGAAGCCTGAGTCAACGGGCCAATCAGTTTATCAATAATGCAGACTCTCTGTGTGATCTTCTTTGGGACCTACTGGCCATGGGAACCAGGCAGGACAGAAACCCCAACAAGCCTGGCCTTCATGTTATACTGGGATTAAAGCTGGGCGCCACCACCGCACAGCCAGCAGAAGATCTTAAAAGTCATATTAAGAAAACATACATAAGGGGCTGGAGAGATGGCTGTGGTTAAGAGCTCTGGCTGCACTTCCAGAGGACCCAGGTTCGATTCCCAGCACCCACATGGCAGCTCACAATTGTCTGTAGCTCAAGTTCCAGATCTGACATCCTCACACTAATGCACATAAAATAAAGTTAAATAATTAAAAAAAAAAGAAAACATACATAAGCTGGGCATGGTGGCACATGCCTTTAATATAACAATTCTCAACCTGTGGGTCTCGACCCCTTTGGGAGTTGCATGACCCTTTCACGGAAGTTGCCTAAGACCATCAGAAAACACAGCTATTTATATCATGATTCACAACAGTAGCAAAATTACAGTTATGAAGTAGTAACAAAAATAATTTTATGGTTGGGGTCACCACATGAGGAACTGTATTAAAGGGTTGTAGCTTTAGGAAGATTGAGAACCACTGCTTTAGTTCCAGGGAGACAGAGACAGGTGAATCTCTGTGTAATTGAGGCCAGCTTGAAATACAAAGCAAGTTCTGGGACAGTCAGGGCTGTTACACAGACAAATACTGTTGGGGGTGGGAGAAAGAAAGAAAGAAAGAAAGGAAGGAAGGAAGGAAGGAAGGAAGGAAGGAAGGAAGGAAGGAAGAAAGAAAGAGGAAATAAGACATATACACTTAATAATTATGTGCAAAGACATTAACTTGGAGCTTCAGAGACGGCTCAGGAGGTAAGAGAACTTGATGTGTCATCATGAAGACTAGTGTTCAGCACTCAGAGAACAAGCCAAGTATCCCACAACCACCTGACTCCAGCTCCGAGGGATCTCAGGCCCTCTTCTGGCCCCAAACAGGCAAAGGCACTTGCACCTGCACACACACACACACACACACACACACACACACACACACACACACACACACATTCACACAGACATATAAATAAATAAAATCAATCTAAAACCAGACATTCATTTATTCAACATACTAGCCACTGGAGAATGGCAAATGAGAACTAAAACTGTAAGAGAACCTCTCAGACAAGCCAGGTATTTAAAACAAAAAAGAAGTAACAAGTCAGCATACTGGTGGGAATATTAACTCATGCAGCTGCCATCCCTGCTCCCAACATCTGAAACAGTTACTGTATGATCCTACAATTCCTTTAGGCTGCACAGCAACTTTACACAAATGTTCAGAGCAGCGCTGCTTATAGTGTATGTCGGGCTGCCATCTTCCCCACCTTGATGATAATGAACTAAGCCTCTAAAATTGTAAGCAAGCCCCCAATTAAATGCTTCCCTTTTAAGAGTTACCTTGGGAGCAGGGTGGTTGTTGGGCATGCCCTTAATCCCAGCACTCGGGAGGCAGAGGCAGGCAGATCTCTGAGTTTGGGGCCAGCCTGGTCTTCAAGATACAAGAGCTAGTTTCAAGACAGGCTCTAAAGCTACAGAGAAACCCGATCTAAAAATAAAAAATAAAAAAAAGGGGGGCTGGTGATATGATTCAGCAGTTAAGAGCACTGGTTACTCTTCCAGAGGTCCTGAGTTCAATTCCCAGCAACTACATGGTGGCTCACAACCATCATCTATAATGAGTTCTGATGCCCTCTTTAGGCATGCAGGTGTACATGCAGAGAGGGCCCTCATAAATAAATAATTTTTAAAAATTACTTTGGTCATGGTGTCTCTTCATAGCAATAGAACAGTGACTAACCCAAAAGTTGGTACCAGAGATTAGAGTATTGTGACAGGTCTGACTGTTTCTTTCTGGAGGAATCTGAAAGACCTTGGGATTCAGATTAGAAAATCAGTTGGACAATGTAAATGGGGCTTAATGGGCCACCCTAGTAGGAGCATGGCAGACAGTGCTGAAAGCAATTTGAATTGTGGAGGCCCGCTCAAGAAATTTCAGAGGGGATTCAGAGGGGAAGAACAGTAGTAGGTGGACTAGAGATTATTCTTGTAATAGTATGGCAAAGAATGTGGCTGCTTCTTGTCCTTCTCCTAATCACCTGCCTGATCTACAATAAAAAGGAGCAAGTGAGGCAAGAAGAAATACAAAATGTACAGTTTGAGGAGAAAGGAGACCAGGAATGTAATGGAGCTTTTGTCTCCAGTGCTCCAGGAGAGAAAAGGTTGAACGAAAAGCCTGGAGCAAAATGAAATAAACAGAGTGGTGACCACAGGGTAAGACCCTACACAGTTAGGCTTCTAGCTGTGAAACGGAATTAAGGAAAAATTTAGGGAGTAAAGGAAACCACGTACAACAACAACAACAACAAAAAAAAAATGGTGCAGATATAACTGAACAAGGGGGCCAAGTTCCAGCCTGATCAAGCAGCAGAACTTGGCAGCTTTGGCCATGTGGTTCTGGCTTTAGAGTTAAGGATACAAAGAAAGGGTTATGGGATCTCCCTCCAAGGCTAAGGAAAGCCACTAAGGCCACATGTGTGTCAGGGGCATCCCTGCATGGAAGCTTAGAGAGACCACTGTGTGAAGCTATGAAAGGGAAGCCTGAAAGCCCTGAAGACTTTAAAATGATGGAGATGCCAGATTCGTCAGATGCCTGACAAAGAGAGCTACAGACCAGGCGCGGAACCAACAGTCAACAAAGCTGAAAGGAGCTGAGATATGAAGAGCACTTTGATATCAGACATAAAGACGCAGAATTTGGAGTTTGCCCTGCTGGTTTTATGTCCTGCTTTGGCCCAGTATTTCCTTACTATTCTCCCTTTCCTTCCTTTTGGAATGGTAATGTACATTCTGTGCTATTGCAAGTTGGAAGCATGTGATCTGCTTTTTTATTTTGATTTTACAGAGGCTTACAGCTAAGAGAATCCTATTGAGTCTCAGAAGGGACATGAATTTTGTTTTGGGGGGTTTGTTTGTTTGTTTTGTTTTGTTTTTTTTGAGACAGGGTTTATGTAGCTGTGGCTGTCCTAGAACTCACTCTGTAGATCAAGCTGGCCTTGAACTCAAGAGACCTGCCTGTCTCTGCCCCCCAAGTGCTGGGATTAAAGGCGTGAGCCACAAATGCTGGCCTCAATTTTGGACTTTTAAACAGTGTTGAGCCGGGCGGTGGTGGCGCACTCCTTTAATCCCAGCACTCGGGAGGCAGAGGCAGGCGGATCTCTGTGAGTTCGAGACCAGCCTGGTCTACAGAGCTAGTGCCAGGACAGGCTCCAAAGCCACAGAGAAACCCTGTCTCGAAAAAACAAAAACAAAAAAAAAAAAAACAAAACAAAAAAAAAAGTGTTGAGACTGAAAGAATATGGAAATTTTTGAAGTTGGACTAAATGCACTCTGCATTATGAGCTTATGTAAACCAGGGAGTAGAATGTGGTGATTTGAATAAGAATGGCTCCATATGCTCATATATGTGAATGCTTAGTCATCAGGGAATGGCACTATTTGAGAAGGACTAGGAGGTTTGACCTTGTTGGAAGAAGTAGGTCACTGGGGTGTTTTGAGGCTCCCAAAGCCCATGCCAAGCCCAGTTCTCTCTCTCTCTTCCTGTGACCTGTAGGTCAGGATGTACCTCTCAGTTACTGCTCCAGTGCCATGTATGCTACCATGTCTCCTGCCATGATAATAATGGAGTATACCTCTGTAACTGTAAGCAAGCTGCACCAATTAAATGTTTCCTTTTTTAAGAGTTGTCTAGGTCAAAAATGGTGATGGTGCATGCCTTTAATCCCAACATTCACACTGGGGAGGTAGAGGCAGGCGGATCTCTGTGAGTTCGAGGCCAATCTGGTCTACAAGAGCTAGTTATAGTACAGGCTCCAAAGCTACAGAGAAACCCAGTCTCAAAAAAAAAAAAAAAATCCTGTCTCGAAAAACAAAGAGTTGGGGGGCTGGAGAGATGGCTCAGTGGTTAAGAGCATTGCCTGCTCTTCCAAAGGTCCTGAGTTCAATTCCCGGCAACCACATGGTGGCTCACAACCATCTGTAATGAAGTCTGGTGCCCTCCTCTGGCCTGCAGACATACATGCAGACAGAATATTGTACACATAATAAATAAATAAATATTTAAAAAAAAACCTGAGAAGGCTTAAAAATAAGGGAGAGAGAGTTTAAAAAAAAAAAAAAGAAAAGAAAAACAAAGAGTTGTCTTGGTCTTGCCGGGTGGTGGTGGCACACAACTTTAATCCCGGTACTTGGGAGACAGAGGCAGGCAGATATCTGTGAGTTCGAGGAGGCCAGCCTGGTCTACAAAGCAAGTTCCAGGACAGCCAGGACTGTTACACAGAGAAACCCTGTCTCAACAACAAACAAAAAAGAATTGCCATGGTCATGATGTCTCTTCATAGCACTACCACAGTGACTGAAACAATATCGCCAAAATGGAGACAACCACCATCAACAGAAGGAGGATAACCCTGTGGGATATTTCTATACAGTGGAATAGGATTTGATCGCAAAAATAAAGCACTGCAAAATGCTATAAATGAATAAACCTTAAAAATATCATCGTATTGGGGGCTGGAGAGATGGCTCAGTGGTTGAAAGCACTGGCTGCTCTTCCAGAGGTCCTGAGTTCAATTCCCAGCAACCACATGGTGGCGCACAACCATCTGTAATGAGATCTGGCGCCCTCTTCTGGCATGCGAGCATATATGCAGGCAGAATGTTGTATACATAACTAACTAAATAAATCCTTAAAAAAAAAAAAACCACCGTATGTTGGGACTAGAGTTCTCACTCAGCAGAACAGTGTCTGTTGCTATGTATGAGGCCCGGAGTTCACTTCCCACCACCACACACAATCTTTTAGTTGAAAGAAGCCAGACACAGGAGGGTGTAATTAGACTTGCATTGTATAATTAACCTATATACAATGTTAATTGAATAGGAAAACTCGGACACAAAAACCAATTCGTGGCTGGGGCACTGGAGTGACAGCCGAAGGGTTTTGCTTGTCTCTGGGGGTAGCAATGTTCTAAAATTTGGGCTACTGAGATGGCTTATCGGGGAAAGGTATATGCCATGCAAACTGACAACTTGAAGTCATAACAGTGGAAGAGAATCAACTCATCAAAGACGTCCTCTGCCCTCCACATGTATGCACCACGATATGTATAAACCTTACCACACATACACGCAAACATACAGTATATAAGTAAAATAAAAGGTTGTTTTAAGTGTGCATACCAATGCCAAGTATGGTAGCTCATACCCATATATCTCAACATTCCAGAGGTTGAGGCAGGAGGATCTCTGTGACCTCAGAACATGAGGCCAGCCCTAGGCAACAGAGACCGTGTTAGGGTGGGCTTCCCTATTATATACCTGGTCATTGTCATAAAACTATCCCATCCTATAGATGTGATGACCTTCAAGGTTGCTGAAGACACAGTCTAAGAGGGTTGCTCTTCCCCACTCCCCTGCTTGCTCATATGAACCATTACAAATGTTTCCTCATGTTCTGTGAACTGTCTATCAAATTACTACATCCAAGCAGAAAGGTTCACCGATCTAACCAATCAGAAGCACAGGTGAGAAGTCTGGACTTGGTACTGGTGTCTGAAACAACTTCTGGGGCTGAATCCTTATTTGACCTCAAGAATCTGTTGTATCTATCTGCAGGTAGACGGGGTCACAACTGAACAAGGACAAGTTGTTTGTAGTCGTTGCACTGAAGTGTATGTGCCCACACCCCAGCGTGGTCACAGGAGGGCTCTCTGCTGTGTGAGAGCAAGCAGACAGAAGCAGTGTTTCTTCCTTTACTACTGACCTCTTCTTAACGCCATTTAAGTGTCCTCCAAGAGGCAGCGCCCCTCCCTCCCCCACAGACCTCACAGGGGCTTAGAAACACCTGTAGTAACACCCCATTCACACAACAGTCCCTTCATAGCAATTACTGGGCAATTTAGTTCCCAGTCAGTGTTTGCACTCTATTATCTTTAAGAAAGGGGGTGGAGGGTGAGGGACAACTATTTCTCAAAGTCCTTTGTTTCCCCTAATTCCCTATCTACTTCTCATTTCCCTACTAAGATTGCCTTAAAAACCCTGCATAAGTAGCTGGGCATGGTGATGCACACCTTATATTCCACTGCTAGGGAAGCAAAGCCAGTGGTCTCATAGTGAGTTCCAGGACAGCCAGAGCTTCATAGTGAGACCCTGTCTTCAACAAACCAAACAAACAAACAAACAAATTTAAATACTTTTTCCAGTTTTTGTATTTTATAATTTTTTCTTTTATTACTTTCAATTATGTGTGTGTATCTATATGCGAGTACCCACATAGGTCAGAGGTGTTGGATCCCCTAGGGTTTGAGTTGTGAGCTGCATAATGTGGGTGCTGGCAATGGAATTTGGATCTTCTAGAAGAGCAAGAGGTTCTTTTAATGACTGAGCCATCTCTCTGACTCCATGGGATTTAGGGTTTTTGGTTGTTTTCTTGTTCTTAAGACAGCATCTCAGATGTCATAGTTGGTCTTGAATTCATAATGTAGGAAAGACATCTGGCCTTGAATTCTTTGACCCTCTGCTCTGGCTGCCAAGAGCCAGGACTAACATTTTTACAGGTAGTCATCTGTGGCTCTATTAAGGACAGTCTAGGGAGCATGTGGGAATAGAAGCTGTCTTAGTTAGGGTTCAATTGCACTGAAGAAACACCATGACCACAGCAACACTTTTTGTTTGTTTGGTTTGTTTTTCAAGATTGAGTTTCTCTGTGTGTAGCCCTGGCTGTCCTGGATCTCATTCTGTAGACCAGGTTGGCCTGGACCTTGAATTCACAGAGATCTGCCTGCCTCTGCCTCCCAAGTGCTAGGATTAAAGGCGTCCGCCACCACTGCCTGACCGTGGCTACTCTTATAAAGGAAAACATTTAATTGGACCTGGCTTACAGGTTCAGAGGTTTAAGTCCATTATCATTCATGGCAGGGAACATGGTGGCATCACAGGCAGACTGTGATGGTGCTGGAGAAGGAGCCAAGAGTTCTACCTCTGAATCTGCAGGCAGCAGGAAAAAGAGAGGCACACTGGGCCTGGCTTGAGCATCTGAAACCTCAAAGCACCCAGTGACACACTTCCTCCAACAAGTCCACATCTCCTAAAATGCCACTCTCTATGAGCCCATAGGGGCCATTTTCATTCAAACAACCACAGTGGCCAAATTAGACAAAAAAAAGTAACAAAGCAAAAGAGCGTCAGTTCAGTATAGAAAAGTGCTTCACGTTCATGCCAACAGCAGCTTCAGAATCAAAGAGGAACTCATAACAAGGGTACAATTGAGGCCCCAGGTCTAACTTTAGTAAATTTACATTCTACAAGATTCATGGAAGCCAGGCATGGTAACTGTGGTAGTTTGAATGTAATCGGCTCCCTTAAGCTCATGGGGAGTGGCATTAATAGGAAGTATGGCTTTTAGGAATAGGCATGGCCTTATTGAAGGATAAGGCCTTGTGTCACTGTGGAGGCAGGCTTTGAGGTCTCATACATGATCAAGCCACACTCAGTGGTTCAGATCACTTCTTGTTGCCTACTGATCAAACTGTAGTACTCTCAGCTCCAGCACTTTGCTTCACACATCCATGTCCCTCCATGATGATAACAGACTAAACCTCTAAAACTATGAGCCACCCCATTATGTTTTCCTTTATAAGAGTTGTCATGGTCATGGTGTCTTCACAGCAATAGGAACCTTCAGGCAGTAACTCACACTTGTAGCTCTAGTACTTGGGAGACAATACTGGAGGACCGCTGTGAGCTAGAGGTCTGCCTGAGCTACAGAAGACACTGTTTCAGGCCTCTCAAACCTCCAGAAACAAACGGATAAATAACTCAACAGAATCCTAGCACCTGGAAGAGGGCATGCCTCATGGACTGATAGTTCACATAGATTTTGGAATGGACCTTAGAAACCACTGCTTTAAACTGGTTGTTATGGCATACTTCTATAACTCTAACAATCTGGAGGCAGAGACAGGAGGACCCCCATCAAGTTTAAGGCCAGCCTGTTCTACATAGTGTTGTAGGCCAACGATGGATACCCAGTAAGATTCTGTCCTAAGAGAAAATGACAGCGGCGGCAGAGAGAGAAGGATGATGCACACACAAACACACACAGACATTCAGGCCAGCGCTGTTAAACTAGCAAGACACTGTATCAAAACTGGGGAGGAGCCGGACGGTGATGGTACACGCCTTTAATCCCAGCACTCGGGAGGCAGAGGCAAGAGGATCTCGGTGAGTTGGAGGCCAGTCTGGTCTACAGAGCTAGTTCCAGGACAGGCTCCAAAGCTACAGAAAAACCCTGTCTCAAACAAACAAACAAAAAGCGGCGAGGAATGCCTGGATATTTTAGCTCTATGACAGCAAGCTTGCTAGCTATGTGAGACCATGTGCTCAATCCCCAGCAACCCTAAAACAAAAAAAAAACTAACTGATATAGATAACTTTTAAAATAATTGATCCTTATTATTCTTCATAAATCAAACATAAAATTAAAAGAATCCTTCAGGTAGCATCATGCCAATTGATACAAAAATCATGATTTATAAGCTGCCTAGTAAGCCTACTAAGCGGTTAAAACACACTGAGTTAACTACCTCCCTCACATCAAAGTCCATGGAGAAGTCTGGTCCTGGCAGTTCAGGCCTATAACTTGGGAGGCTGAGGTAGGAGGATCACATGTTCAAAGCCCACCCGAACTACAGAATGAGCTTGAGGTCAGCCTGAGAAACTCACTGAGACTCTCTCAAAATTTAAAAGTACAAAAAGGGTTTGGGATGTTGCTCACCAAGTACATATAAAGCCCTGAATTTAATCCCTGCTATCATATAATAAGTAAATAAACAATATGTAAAGGAAGCAGATATGCCCCTGCCGGTTTTCCTTAAAATTCTACATAGATAAGGACTGAGGACCTTTCTACTCTTTAGCCATTCATTCACTAGTCTGTTATATACTGAACCACTACTGAGCAGGCAGCTTTTATTTGCCAACTATCACACATGAACCCAAAAGAAAGACTAATTTAAAATTAATGGGGGCGGGGGCTGGAGAGGTGGCTCAGTGGGTAAAAGAGCACTGGCTATTCTTACAGAGAATGTGAGTTAAATTCACTGCACCCACATGGCAACTCACAAACCTGTAAATCCAGTCCCAGGGAATCGACAATCCAGGGGACCTAACTTAGTACCTCATCTCACATCATTAACCAAAATACATTCTTCACCTGAAGAATCTGTCAACGAAAACAAAAGGAAAGAAAAGCCAGTTGTGATGTTACCTATAACTACAGCACTTGTGAGGTGGGGGCCTGAGGATCAGCAATTTACGGAATTCTTTGCTACAGTTAGCTTAAGGTCAGTCTGGGATACCTGAACTCAGTCTCAAAAAATAAAAACAAAAAAGGGCTGAAGGCGTGGTTAAGGGCATTTGCCTCTCTTTCAGATGATTGGAGGTCAGTTCCATATGGTTCACAACTCCATGTAACTCCAGCTCCAGGGAATTAGACACCCTCTTCTGGCCTCTGATGACACTCTTATATATGTGTGTGTGTGTGTGTGTGTGTGTGCGCACACACACACACAGAGGTTTAAAAAGCAGGGGTGAGGGGCTGAAGAGATGGCTCAGAGGGTAAGAGCACTGACTGCTCTTTCTGAGGTCCTGAGTTTGATTCCCAGCAACCACATGGTGGCTCACAACCATCTGTAATGAGATCTGGTGCCCTCTTCTGGCCTGCAGGCATACATGGAGGCTGAACACTGTGTACAAATAAATAAATCTTAAAAAAAAAAAAAGCAGGGGTGGGGGTGCATTAAGGATGTAGCTCAGCAGGGAATTGTTGGCCCAGTGTGCAGAGAGCTTGGGTTCGCTCCTCAGCACCATAAAACAGCAACAAAAGGAGGAAAGTGCCAGGTGGTGGTGCACACCTTTAATCCCAGTACTAGAAAGGCAGAGGCAGGCAGATCTCTGAGTTTGAGGCCAGCCTGATCTAATGAGTTCCAGGACAACCAGAGCAGTTACATGGAGAAACCTTGTCTCAAAAAACAAAAAGGGAGCGATCCTGAGCTGCAGATATAGGTATATACCTATATAAGGAAACCCAAAATAAGGCTCTGATCCCTGATTCCCGCTCTAGTTCAAGGAGAAGAGCAGGGAAGTAATCAGATGCTACTGTGCCATTGGCCAGAGGCGGTGGGAGTGCTAGCTAGCTCCTGTTAGTCTCTCTCCCCAGAGCCCTGCCAACCGCAGAGACAGAGAAGCAGTTCACCAGCTACTACATGCAACGATGATGCATTCTCGGAACTTTGCCTTTTTCTTCGAGCAGTGCTGAGCATTGAACCCCAAACCCTGTACAAGCTAAGCAGGTGCTTCACCGAGTGTTATCTCTGACCTACGTAGTACAGAGGTACACAAAGAATTACGGCTGCCCATTCTGAAAACAATAAACGGAGCTCAGCCACAATAGCCAGTAGGAGGGACTAGCCACCACCTTTATGCAGAGCCTGTTTCTGAATAAAGACTGCCCATAAAAGGGGCTGAACCAGTGGCTCAGCGGGTAAGAGCACTTGCTGCTCTTCCAAAGGACCCAATTTCAGCAGTAAGCACCCATATCAGGTAGCTCACAACTGCCTGTAGCTCCAGCTCCAGGGCATCCGATGCCCTCTTTTGGTTTCTGAGAGCACCTTCACACGTGACATATATATATATATATGTACATATATATATATACAGAAACTAAGTGTAAGCACACACACACACAACTTATTTTTTTTTAAGTTAAAAATGTGGCTTGAAGAGATAAATGGTTTAGCAGCAGTTAGGAGCTGGAATTGCTCCTCCAGAGGACCCAACTTCAATTACCAGAGCCCATGTCAGACGGCTCACAACGACCCGAACTCCAATTCTAAAGGATCCTACAACTTTGGCCTATGTGGGCACCCGTGAGTGCACACAAACACACAGTCACAAACAGGCACACAATTTAAAATAAATAAAAGCCGGACAGTGGTGGTGCACACCTTTAATTCAAGCACTCAGGAGGCACAGACAGGTATATCTCTGTGAGTTCTAGGACAGCTAGGGCTACAAAGAGAAAGCTTGTCTCAAAAAACCAAAGAGTTTTCTATTTGCAGGCATATGACTCTATTCCTTACTCTGATGACATTTTTTCCCAGCCCCTATCACACTGAACCACAATCACCAGCTCCATATCTGAATTCCCAAATGGATCCAAACAACCCACCCATGAGTGCTCTCTTATTCTCTCTTATGGTCAAGGTCAGAATATGGATGTGCAACAGGTGTACATTTAGCTTTGACCAAACTAATGAAGTAAGTAGGACATGGAAATTCCAGCTCTGTAATCCCGGCGCTCGAGCATCTGAGACAGGAGGATCGTCACAAGTTTCAGGCCAACTGGAGATACAAAGTGAGAAACATACAAAGTGTGTCTCAAAGCACAGCCTATCATCCTGATTAAATTCCTGCAGCGTCTCAAAATCCGAACAACTATACTTCCATGGAAGCTCACGGGCACATTTATAGAATTTGCCATTTAAGTGCAATTTGCAAGAAAAATCTATTCCAGAGACCTTGCTTGTTCTCACCTTAAAGGGAATGGTTTCATCTTCTGTGCAATGTTGCTGTCACAGAAGAAAATGTAGTTTACATAATTTGTTAGTATAAACTTAAGAACCAATTCAAGTTGACTTGTCAATGCCTCTAGTTTCTCTTGCCCTGCCCACATAGCTGCCTACCCACAGACATTTTTAAGTCTTATAAAGAGTCCTTTTTGGAAAGAAAACAGTAGTCTTCTTTAAACGCATTGTAACCAGCAATTTTACTCACTGGCTATTTTCTCTAACTCCAATGGGCACAGTAAGTGCTTGAGTATTATTCTCCTTGTCTTCTTCCCACAAAGTAAAGATTTGTAGGCTAATTTGTAAGTAGGCAGAAAATGTGTCTTTATTATATCAATTAAAATACGCTTAGCAATTCATGCTGTAGAAAAAGCTTCAGGAATCCTAGAAGAGATATCAAATTATAAGATATTCTCATGGCAAATGATAAACCATAGTGCCAGATGTACACTCTCCCCCGGTTCAGAGAGTTGTGTCTACGTCCCAAGTGGGGAAGAGTCCTCTAGAAACGACCCCTAGCCTTCCATCTATTTGGCTTGTCCACAACCACAAAACTGCACAGGCGGCCCAGGGACAGCTGTGGGAAGATCCTTGGAGAAAGATCCCTGGAAGAATGAGGAGTCCTAAAGGGGTCTGCCAAAGATGGAGTCATTCATTCATCTCCGCAAACTCGGGCTAATAAACACGATCCGCACCCCACTGCGTTCCGAGCTCACGGACCCGAGATGAACCCTGCCCTCCAGGACACCGGACTGAGGTTGGCGCGGAGGGCGATGACACCTAGACATTATGACCTCCCCTGTAAAGCAGTTCTGAAGAACTGATTTCGTCTGCGATTCTTTTACACCCCTTGTTTCTCTCGGACGCTGCAAAGCGCAGGTGCTTACTGTTTGCTGGCCGAATGTATAAATACATTTGAAACTGTGCCCCCAGCGCGGGGCTGCAGGTGCAGATCTGCCGCGGCTCCCGGAGCCCAGCCGTCACCTGCCACTCCCCGCGGCAGACCCAGCTGGGAGGTCTCCCGGGTCCTGGCCGTGCCGTCCTCCCCGCCCCCAGGCGGCACTCACCGTTGGTGTAGGAAGACCCCGAGGCCGAGGCGGCCCCGTTCTGGCCCTGAAGGCCGACTGCGGCGCCGCGGGCAGCCGGGATCCCGGGCTGGGCCATGGCGCCCGGAGTTCTCAGGGTAGGACTGAGTCCTCGGGGTCGATCGCAGCGCCGAGCCAAGAGCTCTAAGAAGAAAGCCGAGGGAAAGGAGCTGAAGGCCGGAGAAGCGGGACACGCGAGGGCGGCACGTCAAGGCCGAGGCATGGCGTCTCGGTCTCCTCAGCCCGCCGGCGGCCACGACCCGGCCTGGGCACGGAGAGGCTCGGGACTCAGGCCGGCGGGGCCGAGAACGCCGGGCTCGGAGGCGCCAGCCGAACCCGGTGTGGAGGGAGGTCCTGGGCGGAGCCACCGGCCGCGCAGGCACAGTGGGGACACGTGGCACTTCCGGTTCCGGCTGGCGGAGCTCTGTCCCGACGGAGCTGCCCCGAGGCCACCTGACAGTCCCGTGTCCGGGCCCGGAGGACCGTGCACGGACTCGCCCGCCACGTCACTGACTCCCGCCGCCCACCGGAAGTGGCATGTGTGGCCACTACGAAAATCCCCGGCGTGGAGAACGTCACCTCCCTGACAGATCGGGCATCCGAGGGCGGTGCGGACTTTTAAGAGTGGAGTAGGACGGACCCCGCTCCTCTTCTGGGATTCTCTGAGGATTACCTGGGACAGACGTCATCGTCTGCTGTCGAGACCCAGCCACCGCTACTGACTCAGTCCGTGCTATGCCGGCTGTAGAGGGCAAGAGACTTTTTAAAAAGAGATGTTAAAATATATGTGTATGTCAGTGTCACGGGCCGAACCTGGTAGCAGCTGAGAGGCCGAGGCAGGAGTATTGCTCTAAGTTCGAAAGCGGTCTAATCAGGTCTGGCAGGGTTGGAGAGGTCAAGGTGAAAAGAAAAAAAAAATGTGTGATGACGTTAAAGAGGAAGCCTTTTCTTTTCAACTGTAAGACTGAGAGGTCATTTTAATTTTGACGTTAGCTTATTCATAACATAATCACCCCGAAGTACGCTCACAGTGGATCAGCACTCCCCACTCTTCCTCTCCCAATGTTGACCTTGGAATCTAAGGTCTTAGGGAAGTTACTTTACCACTCAGCACACAACTTCTAACAGCAACTATTTAGTTAATACTGAGGGTCCGGGCTTAACACATTAAATAGTAGTTTTAATCCAAAGGTGGTGCTGTACTCCTGGAGTTCTGGGCTGGAAAATGAGGTGATGTTGAATCCATGACCAACCTGGGTAATTTAGCAGGACTCTTTCTCAAAAAAGGGTTAGGGATGTAGGTTACTGGTAGAGAGTTTGCTTAACCTTGTTAGGAAGAAAATCTGAGTTCAAAATTTAAAGGCAGTTTTAATTCCTCTTTTAGGAGTTTACATTAAGGTGAATAATTCACACTTCCTTTCTAGGCAAGTAATTTGTGGGCTTCTTTTATTTTATTTTTTTTTTAACCCTACATAGACTTTTTGACTTTTAAGGCCCCAACCGAAGTAGAAACTGGTTGGTTACACAACGTAACTAGTGATATCAATAGTAATCTTAGCCACCTTCCTTCTCCTTTGGTTTTTCCTGCTCCACGCTGATGACAAAGTCCTTCACAGATGTGCACTGCTGATTAAAATGTCACGTTATGCTATGAGTTTCACAACGTCAGGGGAAAGTACAGTTTGCCTAATTCATCAAACGTCTCATGCCTGCTGTGAAGTAGCACACAGAAAAAGAGCAGAGTCTGAAACTACTGTCAGACCCAAGAAGCAAGCAGTAATGACATATAAAAATTTATCCTTGCCAGACGGTGGTGGCGCACACCTTTAAGCCCAGCATTTGGGAGGCAGAGGCAGGTGGATGGATCTCTATGAGTTTGAGGCCAGCCTGGTTTTACAAAGTGAATTCCAGGATATCCAGGACTGTTATACAGAGAAACCCTGTCTTGCTAAGTAAATAAATAAATTTTAAATAAATACATAAAAATTTAGCCTCCAGCCAGGCATGCCTTTAATCCCAGCACTCTGGAAACAGACAGGTTTCCAGGACAGCCAAGACTACAGAGAGAAACCCTGTCTCAAAAACAAAATAAAAATTAAAAAATGTATCCTAACCTTGATTTGTTTTCATTTATCTCAAAACCACACTAAAATATATTTTCTCTGAGTGGAATTTAAAATATTGTTTTAAAGTTTATTTTCTGTATGTATGAGTGCCTACCTGAAAGTATTTTACGCCATGTGGACACAGTGCCCACAGAGGCAGGAAGAGGGTGTTGCACTCGCTGATGCTAGAGTTGACAAGCAATTGTGAAGTCCCTGATGTGGGTGATGGGAAAGGAACCTTAGTCCTCTGTGTAAGAACAGTCAGTGCTCTGTTGTTGGCTTTTTGGATTTGTTTTGTTTTTAAACTCTTTTGATTCTTTGCTCTTTTTGGCAGCCTACCACCCAGCTCCCAAATAAATACATGGAGGCTTATTCTTACTTGTCAATGCCCAGCCTTAGCTTGGCTTGCTTCTAGCCAGCTTTTCTTAAATTATCCTCTTTATATTTTGCCTCTGGGATTTTATTTTTCTCTATTTTATATGCATTTCTTTTTTTCCTTCTTTCTCTTTTTTTCTGCCCTCCTTCCTTCCTTTCTTGCTTCCTTCCTCTCTCCCTCCCTCCATTGCTGGTTCTGTAGCTGGGTTGCTGGCCCCTTGAGTGCTCCTCTTTCTCTTGTTCCTTGATCTTTCTTGCTTCTCTTTTTCTCCTTCTATTTATTCTGTCTGCCAGCCCCACCTATCCTCTCTCCTGCCTTGCTATCCACCATGCAGCTCTTTATTAGACCAATCAGGCGTTTCAGACAAGCAAAGTAACACGGCTTCATAGAGTTAAATGCAATATAAAAGAATACAACACATCTTTGCATCATTAAACAAATGTTCCACAGCACAAACAAATGTAACACATCTTAAAATAATAGTCCACACCAGTGTTCTTCTCTGCTGAGTTGTCTCTTCATTCCCCTACCCCTTATTCCAAAGTCTAGGTAGGCTTCTTTAGAATGAATATACTTATATTCAAATTTTCACCTAAAGGCATCTCTTACAACATCCTAAATTACATATCTAAGAACAGTAAAACAAACAAACAAACAAACAAACAGAACAAAAACACAACCAGCCTGGTCTACAGAGCTAGTTCCAGGACAGGCTCCAAAGCCACAGAGAAACCCTGTCTCGAAAAAACAAAAAAAAAAAACAAAAAAAAAAACACATCTTGCTTTAAAGAGAAAATAGAACTCAGAGAGAAAACAAAGCTTTGAAAGGTTAGAAAAAGAAAAGATCACTCTTCAAAGAGGTAAATGCCATGATTTCTAACTTCTGTTGGCTTTGTCATCTCTTCTTATTCAACTCCTTTGGAATAATCTTGGTTTGTTGACCTTGGCACAGTGGTTTGATTTGGTTACATCAGTCTTTCTTTGAACTTTGTCCTGTTTAAGCAATATCTGTGTGTTCAAATCTTTTAAAGTACATAACCTCATTGGTTAAATCAGTTAAATATCTATAAATAGTTTGCTAATAAGTAAACAATCCATATTTAAATTTCTCTGTTGCTATTATTAACCCCAAATTATGGTTAAATCTCTGAATGTTTTTTACATTTTCTTTTTTTTTAATTTATTTATTATGTATATAGTGTTTTGGGCACCAGATCCCATTATAGATGTGTGTGAGCCATCATGTGGTTGCTGGGAATTGACCCAGGACCTCCAGAACAGCAGTCAGTTCTCTCAACCTCTGAGCCATCTCTCGAACTCACAGAGATCCGCCTGCCTCTGCCTCCCGAGTGCTGGGATTAAAGGCGTGCGCCACCACCGCCCGGCTCCAGCCCTGTTTTTTACATTTTCAGTTAGTCAACTTTAAGATACTGAGGAGAAGCCAGGCAGTGGTAGCACATGTCTTTAATCCCAGCGTTTGGGAGGCAGAGGCAGGTGGATCTCTGTGTGTTCAAGGCCAGCCTGGTTTATAGAGCTAGTTCCAGGACAGTCAGGGCTACACAAGGAAACCCCGTCTGGAAAAACAAAATCAAATAAACAAGAAAATATACTAAGGAGAGGCCAGGCATGGTGGCATATGCCTGTAATCCCAGCATTTGGGAGGCAGAGCCACGTGGACCACTCTCTGTGAGTTTGAGGCCAGCCTGATCTACATAGTAAGTTCCAGGACAGCCAGGGCCACACAGGGAAACCCTGTCTTGAAAAAACAAAAACAACAAAAAAAGAAATTTACTGATACACATAAGTAGACTGAGGCTCACAATAGGCTCCTTTGCCCATGCACTCAGGGCTGTTAGGTTATCAGCTGATGAAATCAAACTTTCAGGAAGGTATAGTGGAAAGAAGACTTTGTAGGAAAAGGTGCTCACTGCCAAGCCTCATGACGTAAGTTTGATCCCAGGAACTCTCATGGCGGACAGAAACAACTCCCTGATAGCTGTCCTCTGACCTCCAAGAACCCACAGATACACATGTGCACACACACACACACACACACACACACACACACACACATGAGAAAATCCATACATTTAACATTCTTTTTAGTTTAGTCTTTGTGTCTTTCACATCATGCATCTCTATCCCATTCTTTTCTCTGTCTCTTCGTAACCACCCTCCGCCCTTGTAACCTCCCCCCAAAATAAAATAAAATAAAGTTTAGGAGAAAGATAAAAGAAAAATCAATCTCATCATGGAAGCTGCAGTGTGACACAGTGGGTCACACAGTAAACCCCTTCTGTCCATACATCTTTACTTGCAAGTGTCCATTGCGAAGAGTTATTGGTTTGGTTCAAGGCCTCTGGTTTCTGCTGTTATTGATGCTGGGCTCTCACTGGGATTCCTCTTAGTTATCCTTCTGATGACCTGTGTCATGGAGATCCTGCAGTTTTGGGTCTGCAGGACCGGTCCCTTCACATGCTCCAGCAGATCACAGACGGAGTGGATGTTGGGGAGCACCAACTCCTAACCCTGGATCTGGGCCGCCCGCTCTTCCTTGTCCTCACCACCAGGGTGAGCTCTCCTGCATTGCCCTGGCTAGTTCACCCCTTGGAACCACGAGAAGGGGTGAGACCAGTTCTCCAGCTTCCATGTCCTCAGTCTTCAGGGTCGGTTCTACCTACCCACACCTCCAGGGCCAGCTCTACTGTGTTGTCCAGGTGTGGCTCACTCTCCCAAGTGCTGCAGTTGAGGAGGGAGGGCCAACTCTCCCACTCTTAGGGCCTCAGGCTTTGATGGGGGCTGAATCTCTCCCCAGCCCATGCCACCACATGACAGATGACTAACGGGGAGCTCTTCCATGTTAACAAGTTCAGGACTGGCTCACCCCCACCTCCACCAACAGGATTGGCTCTATAGTGCTGCCCAGGTGAGGTGCTCTCCCACCTGCCGGGGTGTTGCAGCTGGTGGGGAACGGGCAGCTCTCCTGCTCACCTGCCTCAGGCATTGATGGAGGGGATATATTTTTTAAAAGATCAAGTTACCAGACATGTTGGCCTTTAATCCCAGTACTTGGGAGGCTGAGGCAGATCTCTGTGAGTCGGAGGCCATCCTAGTCTACATAGTTCCAGGACAGCTAGAGCTATGTAGCAAAACCTTGCCTCAAAAAAAAAAAAAAAAAAAAAAAAATTTCAGTTGTAGACGTTTGTATGAAACTCACTTGCTGCTCCAGTTTAGAAACAGTCCTTTTGCCCTCATTTGCCTGTGTGTACCAGGACACCTGTTGGTATGTGACATCAACTGCTGAGAAGCATGCCCCGAGTACAGTCATCTCACAGCAAGCCAAGAAGCTTCCAGCTCTAGGAAGCCTCCCTTACGACATAGCATTCTCATTGCCCACCATGTGAAGTTTGCAGCCCCTAACTTGAACTACTGGAATGTTTCTTCTGGATCCTTTCTCCCTGGTCCATACTACCAAGCTCTAGGTATAGAGGCTGTTTTTCCTTCGGGCTCTCCAAAATGTGTTACTGTTGCTCCTGCTTGCTGGGTCAATTTATAAATTCCTCTCAAAGGTTTTTCTTATCTCCTGCGGAATAAACCTGGAAGTCCCACCCACAGCCTTCCGAGCCCCTCATGAGCAGCTTTGCAATCTCTCTGCCCTCACATCCAGCTAAGACAGTGGTTCTCAACTTTCTTAACACTGTGACCCTTTAATGCAGTTCCTCATGTTGTGGTTGGTGACCTTAATCACAAGGTTATTTTCACTGCTACTTCATAATTGTAATTTTGTTACTGTAAATAAAAAAAAAAGAACCACTTAAGTAAGTGAAACATTGAGGAAAATCCAGCTGCTGTGAGAGTAACTGATGGGAAGGGGTGGAGAGTTATTTTAATTGGAAACCACAGACGACACTGGTTTACAGTACACTGTGCAGAACACAAATGGACGCGTATTTGTTAATCCCTGTTAAAACTTTGGATTTTGCTCTCTTTATCCCTGCTAACCACATGAAACCTTACAACGTATATTTTTTCCCCAACCCCAGGCCCTGGCCACCTCTCACCTGCCTGACTGCAGCTGCCTCATTGTCAGTCTGACGTCAGCTTTCAGTTGGCTCGTTCACTGTAACCGGGGTGTACTCGTACCACATGAAACCTCCCCAAGCACAGTTGCCAGCTATGCCTTTCCTGTTTTCATCAAAACCTCTCAGAGGTTTTTGGATTTTTGAGACAGGGTTTCTCTATGTAGTCCTGGCTGTTTTGGAACTTGCTCCGTAGACCAGGCTGGCCTCCAACTCACAGAGATCCCCTCTGCCTCCTGAATTCTGGGACTCTAAAGGTGTGTGCTACAAAGTCTGCTTTTAGACAGGGTCTCATGTGGTCCTGACTGGTCTCAGACTCTTAGAGTTTGCAAGTTGAGTCCTCTGTGCCTCAGACTAGTTTCACCTAGTTAAACGGTCGTGCTTGCTAATGCTGTTCCCGTAGTCACTGCTTTCTGTGCGCTTTTTCTGTCTGCTCTTAGACAGGGTCTCATGTGGTCCTGACTGGTCTCAGACTTGGCTATGTATT
The DNA here is from genome assembly GCF_000317375.1 of Microtus ochrogaster. Taxonomy (NCBI): domain Eukaryota; kingdom Metazoa; phylum Chordata; class Mammalia; order Rodentia; family Cricetidae; genus Microtus; species Microtus ochrogaster. The sequence goes on along the minus strand of NC_022014.1, from coordinate 47,013,094 downwards.
CAAGTGAGGCCATCTTTGAACTCCTGACCCTCCTTGTCTCTGCCTCCCAGTTGGGATTACAAGGGTGCTCCACCATGCTTGGCGATGGTTACTGTTTCTAAATAAAACTGTTCATTTCTGGATATTAGTCCTAATTTTACAGAAGCAGGAACTAAAAAGAAAGCTAAAGTGACTGGTAACCTCGGAACTCATGTGTGGACAGACCAAATATTGTGTTCTATAACGCTACCAACGAAGTAAAAACTGGTAATATTGAGGGTTGAGAATGATCTTTATTTCTGTTTTTTCCTGTTCTTCCAAACTTCAAATAATAAAAAATTTTGTCCTTCTTTCTCTGTGGAAAAATGGCAAGCAAGCCATGATGCCCTTGCAGAGGTCAGATGACAAATTTCTTTATTCGGTCTCGGGGTTCCAGTGATTAAACTGTAGCCTTGATGCCTTTATCTGCCGAGCCATCTCCCTGGCCTTCTTTCAAACTTAGACATCAAAAGGACTGGGGGATTTAGGGTGGGAGACATGGCTCAATTAGTAAAGTGCTCGCTCTGAAAGATGAGGACCTGAGATTGATCCCCCAAAGTCATGTAAAGAAATCATAGCACAGCAGCTCATGCCTGACATTGCACTGCTGCCTGGAGAAGGGGACACAGCAGGATCTCCAGAGCCTAGAGCTGGCTGGCCAGGGAGTCAGTCAATCCATGAACTCCAGGGTCAGTGACTGTGCTGGCTAATTTTATGTCAGTGTGACTCAGAAAAGGGAACCTCACAGGCAGATCTCTGAGTTCAAGGCCAGCCTGGTCTATATAATGAGTTCCAGGGTGACACAGAGAAACCCTGTCTTGAAAAACCAAGAGGATGAAAGAAAAGAAAACCTCAGTTGAGGAAAGGCACCCCACCAGACAGACCATTTGTGCGTTTTCTTGATTGATGGTGTGGGAAGGCCCAGCCCATTGTGGATGGTACCACATTCCTGGGCAGGTGGTCCTGAGGTATAGAAAAAAATCTGGTTGAGGAAGCCAGTAAGCAGGACTCCTCCATGTCCTCCATGTAGCATCTGTAGCAACTCCTGCCACCAGTTTCCTGCCTGAAAACAAATACACAACTTGGAATGGATTTGAGGCAAATTGTGCCATAAGCAGATTGTAAGTGGCTAAAAAAAGCTTAAAAAGCAAGTAACAATAAAAGAAAATGTTTCTGGTACAATACCAGCAGTACAAAAAAAAAACCCCCATTTTGCAATAGTGTGACTTTGAAGTACATATTGTTGACTGCCCACAGTTCACGCAGAGTTACAACTCCACACATCAACCATAACATGCTGACAGTTCCTTAAAACTATTTAAAAAGGCATAACCCAGATGTTCCCTCATTTGACCAACTCCATCTAAGTTTAGATGTGCAGAAGGGCTTGGGTATATCCAGAGTAAGCCACACGCAACATGTTACTTTATCAATTTTCTAAAATAAGGTTTAAGGACAATGACAGAAGACAAGGGAAGAAAACATGGAAGAATGAAATCCTTACTAACATGCATATTTTTTGACAGTAGGGGAAACCTTTTACAGATAAGTTACAAAGAAAAGGCAAATAAACAATTTTGCACAAGAAATTTAACACATTCTGTACAATGTCTTCACTTTGCTGGCATCATTTGTACAAACTCTTCATAGTTTGCCCGCCCGTCACCATCAAAATCTGCTTCCCGATCGTGTCGTCAACCTCTGCATCTGTCAGCTTCTCTCCGAGGTTTGTCATCCCATGGCGAAGCTCTGCGGCACTAACGTAGCCATTGCCGTCCTTATCAAGCACGCAGCGTGCTTCTCTGATTTCCTCTTCACTGTCTGCCTCTTTCATTTTTCTGGCCATCATTGTCAAATGTTCAGGGAACTCAGTTGTGCCATTACCATCTGCATCTACTTCATTAATCATGTCCTGTAGCTCTGCTTCTGGGGGGTCTACCCATGAGACCTCATCCCAGTCCTCAGCTCCTTTGTTGTTATGTTCCCAGCACCGTCCTTGCCAAATAGTAGGAAGGCTTCTTTGAATTCTGCAATCTGCTCTTCAGCCTTCCGAGCTGCTTGCGGCTACGGCAGGGTGCACAGCGCCCGCATGCTCTTCCCGACGGACCACAGACTTCCCTTCTTGATGAGTTGACCTGGACATAGAAGCTAAGAGAAACTCTTTCCTCCCCATGTTGATTTTGATCATGGAGTTTATCAAAGCAGTAGAAACTGTAACTGAGACAGTGAGAGAGACTGTCTCAAACAGTAAGGTGGGGAGGCTGGGGAGACGGAGCAACAGTTAAAGTGCTTGCTGCTCCAGCAGGAGCACCAGCATCTGGGGGCCGGAGGGAATGGCTCATAGGTCAAGAGCTCTTATTACTTTTCCAGAGGATTGGGTTCAGTCCCCAGCACCCACATGGTGGCAAACAACCTTCTGTAACTCCAGTTCTAGGAGATCCAACGCCTCTTCGGACCTCCTCGGGCTCCTACATGCACACAGTGCACATAGACACACTCAGACATACAGTATGCGTGCGTGTGTGTTTACTGCTTTTAAAAAGAGAACCCGAATTTGGATCACTATAACTAATAAATGTTGTGGGGTTGTGAAGTCTTAGAAGGTAGAGACAGGGACTTCCCAGAGAAACTAGCTATATCAACAGGCTGTAGGCTGAGAGCACCTGCTTCAAAGAGTAAGGTAAAAGAGTAAGCCAGGGTAATTCCCGACAGTCCATTTGGAGTCGGCACATGTGTGCACCCATACACACATGAAGACAGACAGGACACGGGCATGGCAGG
>NC_022014.1:46996939-47009875 GCF_000317375.1 Microtus ochrogaster | reverse complement strand
GCTGGGATTAAAGGCGTGCGCCACCATCGCCCGGCCCCATTTTTTTTTTTAAATATATGATGCTTGGGACTGAACTCTGCATTTTGTAGGCTAGGCAGGCTCTCTACCATTGAGCTATAGTTCTACTCAGTCTCCTGAAAGATGCATTTGGGTGGAGTTAATAAAGACATTTTAATATAGGCTTAGGCATGAAGGGTAAGAGAAAGATGGGTACTCAGAGGAAAAATGAGACACATCCAAGAGCAAGGGTGTGAGATTCTCAAAGAATTGCAGGAGGTAAAACATACCCTAGTGGAAACCCAAGGGGTAGCTCAAAAAATGTATTTTTAGGTAACAGATGCTACCTAAACAGATGCTGTCCTGGTGCTGCAGAATTATACTTCCAATTTCTTAGGAAGCTGGGGCAGGAGGACAATAAATTCACAGCCTGCCTGGGCAACTTTGTGAGATCCTGTCTCAAAATATACATAATAAAAGGCTGGTGGATGCAGCTCGGTGGTCGACTGCAGCCCCTAGTACCGAGGGAAAAAGGGGAGGGAAAAGGATGCCAAAGACAATTTTCTCACATGCCTCTTGGGGTTGGTGTGAAGCTGGCCCACAGGGATTGGTGGTGGGACCGCAAGGAGGCGGAACCGAGGGCGAGCGGCGCTAGAGTCCCACGGACTGTCACTAGCAAGCGCCCGCCGACCCGGAAGGATCTGAAGAGAGCTGGGGCCGGCAGCCATACCGCTTTGCAGAGCCGGCTCGGAGCTTGGAGCGAGGTCGCGGAGCACGGAGTCACGTTCTCTGGAGTCGCAGGTGAGTGGCAGTGCCCTCGTCGGGCAAGAGTTCGGGGGACAGCCGGGGCCCTCCGGAAGGCGCATTGTTTAGGCTGTAAACTCGATCGCCCGGAGCCCTGGTCCCTGAGCCTTCGCCAATGGGGAACCTGGTATTTTTGTTTGTTTGTTTGGCGGTGCGAGGGACTACAAGTCCGGTCCGTGCCCACGGGGACCGCTTTGGTGGCCCTCGGGGTAGGACAGTGGTTGTCACACGCAATTATTTCAGGAAAGAGTGCCAGGACGGCACACGAGCCTCTCTTCTTCCCCTGGGCCTCAGTTTCCTCACTTGGTAAGGTGAAGAAGGAAGCAGGGGTCATTGACAGCTGGGGGTGGAGGGGACGCTCTGTGTTGTCCCAGCTAGTGTGGGAACCAACTGAGCCTCCTCGTTTTTTAGTAGTTATCGTTTTGCCATTGTTCAAGCCTAGTTGAGTGGAGGGAAAAGATACTAAGGGGGGAGGGGATATCCGACAGGATAAAAACTTATTTTGAAACATCCAAATCTGGCCTTCTTAACTGAAGGAATCAAAGTCGTCCGGAGTTTAAGGTATTGGGGTGAAGAAAATCGAACCTACTCTTGTGAATTTGGACGTACGTGTGCGGGTGTCTTACCCTGAAGATCTGTGTCTCTTGCTAAAATATTGGTCAGAATGGTTGCCCTGAAATGAAAGAAGGAAGGTGGTCCCCGTACAACGCTGCAGTCCTCTAAGGAAGACAGTCCTGTCGCCTCTGTTTTACAGATGACCAAGGAGGGAGGCTCTACCATTTGCCAGTGATGAGTGGTGGCGTAAAACGGAGCAGCGAGCGGCTACCACTGCACCTTTCAGTAGATTTGTGTTTGAGCCCAAAGTATTTTGACCTTTAAAATTTTTATGAACTTAGGCAGGCACCCTGACCCTAGAATTCCACCTACTCAAGAGGGCAGGAGCATCATTTGAGCCAAGACTGCTTGGGCAACATACCCAAGATCCTATCTCAAGGAAAAAAAAATTTTTTTGCCCAAGTGTTAAGATACTCCCCGGGCCTTGTGAGTTTACAGGAAAGGAAAGTGGCCACATTGTCTAAATGTTGGATTGTCTAAACGTTAGAAATGTATTGTGATTGAGCTTAAAGAAGTGCATTTTACCTTCCTTGGCCTAGTGCTGGAGGAGAAATGCAAGCCAGACTTGAAACGAAAGTGTAGTCTATCAGAAATGGAAATCACCTCCGCCTCATTCAAGCTCACAATCAGAGTGCCAGGGCAGTGATCCACTGCTTCTCCACTCCCAGTCTCACATGCAGAGTTGGCCGAAACTCACTGAAATTACTTTTTTTTTATTTTTTTGGCAAAATATGATGAAGCAAATAATATTTAAATCAGCTATGGTCAGAAAGGTTAGCTGCCAGTAGGTATTAAAACTTGAGTAAGCCACAGGTGCTCCAGGCAGAGGAGCATTATATGCACAAAGGACTTTGAGAGCCTTTCAATGCGGGACGGGCCTCCCGTGGATGCTCTGTGTCACACCTCAAGACCTACAGTCACCTGGACCTCTGAGCAGGACTTTGTTCTAGGAGCAGAGGAATGGCCCTTATTGTGGAAGAGTTTTCTGTAAAGGCGAAAAGACCAGCCTGGCTGGGATATTCCAAAAGTTTCTCCATTGTATGTAGTTTGTAGAACAACTTTGATTATTGTTTTTTGTTATTTTTGTCCCCCCACCCCCCCCAAGCTGAGGACCGAACCCAGGGCCTTGTGCTTGCTCTACCACTGAGCTAAATTCCCAACCCCTGATTATTGTTTTAAAATATTTTATTATTATATATACATATGATTATGAGTGTGTCTGTGTTAAAGGTCACACCAGGAAGTACGGGTAGAAGCCAGAGAACAATTTGTGGGAGCTGGCTCTTGCTTTCCACCGTGTGGGTTTCTGAAATCAAACGCAGGTCCTCAGGCTGAGTGACAAGCTCTTTTACCTACCGAGTCACCTTGCTAGCCCTCTGTTGGTGTTTTGAGGACGCAATTTGTTATCACATATACCGGTTTGGATTTTTTTAGTTCACTAGTGGCAAGTTCAAGTTCAGTACTCAGACTGAAACATTCTTTTTGTTGTCTCACAGGCAAAGAGGATCTCTTTGAGATCCTCCCCCATCAGCTTCCCAAGTTTCTCTTTCTTCTCTCTCTCTCCTCCCCTTCCGTCTTTCCTTTTTCTACTAGTCTTTTGACAGAGGAGTTTTTTTTTACTTTTCCTGTTTTCACTCTTTTTTTGAAAAAATAATTTATGTAAATTTATTTTATATGCATTGTGTGAAGGTGTCAAATCGCCTGGTAGTGGAGTTACAGACAGTTGTGAGCTGCCATGTGAGTGCAGGGAATTGAACCCGGGTCTTCTGGAAGAGCAGCCTCTCTCCAGTCCCTTCATTTTTCACTCTTAATGCCATATTTCCTGATGTTTTAACCTTCTTTCAATTGGGTGCCACTTTTTTCCAGAGGAAATAAGGATGGACTTTTAAAAAACTATATAAATTAAAAGGTTTAATAGAACTCTCTCGAAATATTTAATATACAAAACATTGTCAAACTAGGTATGGTCAAGCACTCCTTTAATCCCAGTACTCAGGCAGAAACTGGCTGATCTCTGAGTTGCAGGCCAACCTGGGCTACATAGAAAGTTCTAGGCCAGCTACATAGTGAGACCCTGTCTCAAAACAAACAAACAACAAAAACTGGGGTCAAACATGGTTTTACCTGGTCGCACAGGCTGGCCTTGAACTTGATGTGTAGCAAGGGATGACCTTGAGTTCTGAATCTCCTGTCTACTTCTCAAGGGCTGTCCTGCGTCTGGTCTGTGTGCTGTCAGGGATGAAACCCTGCGAGTGAGGCAAACGCTCACTAACTGAGCTACATCTCCAGCCTGGTCTTGGATTTCTAGTGGAAAGTTAGAACAGACAGCATTCCATCCATCTGTGTGGGGCAGGGTTGTATGCACCATGTTGCACATGTAGACATCAGAGTAGACCCTGTGGAGCTTGTTCTCTCCTTTGTGTGGATCCTAGGGATCCAACTCTCGTCTGTGCCCGTCAGCCGTTGTCCTTCCCACCCCTGAGCCATCTTGCATCTTGCTGGCCCTTCTTTTCTGTTGTTTTTTTTTTAATTAATTTTTTAAGCTAGCATACAAAATAATGGGTTTTATTGTGACCTTTCTAAGCTTTATTTTATGTGTATGGGTGTTTTGCCTGCATGTGTGGACATGTACTGGTGCATGCCTGATGCCTGTGGACCAGAAGAGGGCATTGGAATTGGAGTTATAGATATCGTGAGCCCGATGTTGATGCTGGGAGCTGAGCCTGGGTCAGCAAGAGCAAGAGGCTATCACCACTGAGCCCGTTTTGACATTTTCATTCTTTTTGTTTTTTTCTTTTCCGAGACAGGGTTTCTCTATGGCTTTGGAGCCTACCCTGGAACTAGCTCTGTAGACCAGGCTGGTCTCGAACTCAGAGATCCGCCTGCCTCTGCCTCCCGAGTGCTGGGATGACATTTTCATTCTTGTACGTCATCATACCTTGCTCATGTTTGCTGTGCTGTTTGGTCACCATTGTTGTCTGTTGGAGACAGAGTCTCATTTGTTCACACTGGCTTTCACTCATATGAGCCTCTGTCGAGTCACAAATGCTGGAGTTACAAGTTACAGGCAAGCACACTATACTCAAATCTCTCCTCCGCATGCACTGGGGAGGAGGCAGAGGCAGGCAGATCTCTGTGAGTTCAAAGCCATCCTAGTCTACAGAGCGAGTTCCAGGCCAACAGGGGCTACTCAGTAAGACCCTGTCACAATAAGAATATATAAAGAATCCTGATGAAGTCAGTGCTAGTTTCAAACCAGGAATTCTTCTGCCTTAGCCTAGAGTTGTGAGCAGGTGTGTGCCACACTGGTTGCTTTGTAGGAAATTTCTGTACCTGTGTTGCAGGACACAATCCTAATCCTTTTTCTAATGGCAGTCAGTGCTAATGTATTCATATGTAATGTGAAAATGGGGCTGACAAGGTGGCTCCCCAGGTAAAAGTGCTCGATGTACAAGTCTGCCAACCTGAGTTCAAGTCCCAGAACCTGTAAAGTTGTCTCTGACCTCTACACAGGTACCATGGCATGCTGATGAAGGACGCTTAAAAAATGGCACACGAACCCCTTCCCCTCCTCACATGTATGTATACACACACACACACACACACAAATAAATCAGTAGGTTTTAAAATGAGAATGCTATCAATCCTTCATATATTAAGAGTTATTGATATTATAACCCCAGCACTGGGGAGAGGGAGGAGCCAGCCTGAGCTATGTGATAACTTGTCCTAAGGGGAGAAACCCCAAAACCTCAAGCATAAGGATCCTGTTTCCTCATAAATGAGTTGTAAACATGAGATGTCTGTTTAAAGCTTTAAATTTGCTTTTATTTTGAGTGATAGCTTTGTTGAACCAGACTAGACATACAGTAATGTTTACCCTTTAGCAGTGTGCAGTGTTCTCGGTAGAGTCATAGTCTTACACAACCTTCACCACCAATTCCAGAACATTTTTCCTCACCTCTGAAAGAAACCCAGCCCCCATTAGCAGCTGTCCTGACTCCCCTCCCCTCCTGACTGCTCTAACCTGCTTGCTCTCTAGATCTGCCTTAGTGGACATTTCTCGAAGAGAGTGTTATCCATGGACATTCAGTGGGCAGAGCTGTAAGAAGTGATTTGTAACCTGAGTTCTGTTCACTGTGCTGATTTTCATGTTACCTGAGTAGATTGCTTTTTAATCTGCGGAGCTCTTTCCTGTTTGGTGTTCATGTAATAAATAAATCTGCTGACGTGCGGTGTTTCCTTGTCAGCGACCTTTGCTCTTCACATGTCTCTATGATGTGTTCCCGGGTTGTGTAATGTGTTCTCAGGGCTCAGGTGTCTGTTTGTAGCTAAGTGGCTTTAATCTTAGTTAGGTGTTTTTATTTTTACTTCTATTTGAAAAAAAACAAATAGCTAATTCTGTTTTAGTAATTCCTGGCTTGTTTTGAGGGTTTTATAAGTTGTAGTTTTAGAGGAATATAGTATCTATTTTCTCAAGTGGGGTTTCTCTGTGTAATTATATAATGTCTTTGAGGATAAATTTTACAACAGCAGATGGGCACCACCCTCATGCAGATGAGTCCTTCCCTCCAAGGCTAACCCTGTTCCACCCTCCTCATCCCAGTGAAGACTTTGCCTCTTGATTGGCTGCCATGCATAGCAATGCCCTCTAGTCTTTCAGATGAGTCTGCATCCTGTCACTGTGGACACTGCACCTTCCTGGCTTCCTGGACCTTTCACCCCAGTGCCTCTTTATCTTTCCGTGATGGTGTCAGACCTTGGAGCTGCCACCACACAGATCTGAACTTCTCTGACCCTTGCTCTTCCCCATTACCGTGCGCCCTGGTCCACTTCACCCGTTCCCCCTTTACTGTAGACACACTTATCTTCTGGTTCAGACCTTCCCACTACTCTGTTGGTTCTATTCTGTGGAAGGCAGGCTTCCCGCAGTTCTCACCCCAGTTCTCACCTCAGCCTTGTTCACCCTGCACCTCACTTCTTCTCACCCTTGTCCTGTTGTCTGCACAACCTGGGCTGAGGGCAGCTCACAGCAGTGCTTCTCAGGGTGCCCACAAGTGCTGTCCCTCATGTTCTTCTCCCCGCTAGCATTAGACTAGGCTCAGACCCAGGGCCTTCTCTATCCCCTTGTTCATCTCTGTCTTGGAAGTCAGAATTTTCTAAAGCCTAACATCACTGAGGGTGGGGTGTAAGGTAGGCGTGTTGAGGGCAAAAAAAAAAAAAAATCAGTGCTGATAGGCAGTGCTATGAATGTCTGTTAGTTCTCCAACAATTTTTTTTCTTAAACTCAGTGCTGGCTGGGTATGGTGGCACAGGCCTTTAATCCCAGCTCTCTAGAGGCAGAAGCAGGTGGATTCTGAGTTCAAGATCAGCCTGGTCTACAGAGCAAGTTCCAAGACAACCAGGGCTACACAGAGAAAGCCGTCTTAAAAAACAAAATAAATAAATAAACTCAGTGTTAGGGCACAAAGCCTGGTCCTTTCATGTTCTTGGCAAATATGCTACCACTGAGCTACATCCCCAGCCTTTGAACAATCATCTGACTTGATCTACTGCCACAGTACCTGTCGTGTATCTCCGAATTGCCTCAGCTCTCCCCTGCCGCTGTTCTGAGACAATGTTTCCCCATACATATAACCCAAGCTAGCCTTAAATCAGTCTTCTGACTCAGCTAAATCTGGGATTACAGCGTGTGCCACCAGCTCGACCACCCCTCTTCATCCCTGGAGTCAGATTCCTGCCCACTCTGCAGATCACCTGGGCCTCCCTTCTCGCAGAGGAAAGATTCTCTCAGTTCAAGCTCCCTGTCAGCCTTTACTCCTTCTCTTATTTAATTTCTCGCTTCTTTTTGTTTATTATGAGCTCTCTGTCCTGAAATTGCTCTGTAGACCAGGCTGGCCCTGAACACACAGAGCTCTCCCTGCTTCTGCCTCCCGAGTGCCAGGACTAAAAGCATGCACCGCCATGCCCAGGTCTTCCAGAAGTTTTTTCCTTTCTGTTATCATTATACCCATACCTCACCCTTCCTGGAGAAGAAAATCTTGGTTTTTTCATTCCATTTCAAATTTATTTCTATATTTAGGCTTCTGCAATCTAGCTCAGGCTGGCTTGGGGTCTTCTGCCTTAGACTCCACAGTGCTGGGATTATAGAAGTGTATTACCACATCCATTTCAAGCTTAAAGAAAGCTGCAGGTGGGTTTGCCCACTTGTCATTCTGAGGTGGTGTGGGTGCAGGGTCACGTGGCTACTTGCTCTCCATAGCCATTCATGTCAAGTTGGACAGCTGACCGCAAGCTGACTAAAGCAAGCAGAAATGTCTAAAGGATGACAGCTAGCACAGTCTTCCCAGTGTTTGCACTGGGCCCAGGCTCCAGACCAGAGCTATTTGTTCACATCTAAAAAGTGAACTTTGTTGACTTGTGAAAGTACATTTCTGTGTCTATGATCTTTCCTGACTTGTTTTTCCTGTTACCCCATTAGTTTGCAAGGCTATGTTAAGTAAATGCTGAATTGTACTGTTTTCTACTGTGACTTAAAAGATTTGTTTAATATGTGGTAATAATTAAATGTTGAAAAATTCAGAAAGATAACACACCCCAAACTTACCACCTGGAGCCAGTTGCCGCGAGGAGCTGCTATGGAAGTCCGCACAGTGTTCTTAGTGCTCGGGAGATGGAGACTGAATGACTGGAAATTCAGGCCCCCTTGGCTACATGGCAGCCAGCCTAATTGGGGATTGAACGTAGGGCCTGACATGTTAGACAGGCTCTCCACACTAAACTTTTTTTTTAAACTTGCATTTTATTTATTGGGGAAGGGCACACACATGCCATGTGTCCTTGTGGAGGTCAGAAGACAGTTTGCAGGGTGGTTCCAGGAACTGAACTCATGTCATCAGGCTGGGCAGCAAGTGTCTTTGTCCATCGAGCCATCTCACCAACCCATACACCGAGCTTTTTTATTTTTATTTTTTGCAGGGGCAGGGGGTGGATGAGAGAATGGGGTGGGCTTGTTTATTTTTGTTTTTGTTTTTTTGAGATGGGCTCAGGAAGCCCAGCTGTCTAGTTGAGCCTGGCCTTGAACTGTTCCTCCTGCCTCCAACAGTCAAAGCCCCATCACATCTGATTCCGGGCTTTTTATTTAGTTATTTTTGAAATATCATCTCACTACATGTGCCAGGCTCTTAATCCTGAGCCTGTGGTGTAGCCCAGGCAAAACCTCCTGAGTAACTGGAATAAAGACTTGTACCACCAAGTCCAGCTCGGAAACATTTCCTATTATAAAACTCAGAAAATAGACCAGGCTGACCTCAAACCCAGAGATCTGCCTGCCACTGTCTCCATAGAATGCTGGAACTAAAGGCTTTTGCCACATTTGGCTTTACTAATTATTAGTATTTGTTGTTGAAACAGTCTACGGTAGCCCAAGCTGGTCTTGAAGTAGCTATGCAGTCAGGAGCTTGACCCTCCTGCTTCCGACCTCCTCAGTCAGGCTTGCAAACTTGTTATCTCCTTTCTCTCTGTTTTTTCTCCCCAGCCCCCAACTCTCACAACAGATTTGATAAATAGCTCACATCTGCATATGAGGAACACAAATGGTTTCTAAAATTTGTCTTTTAAAATTTTTAAGCATTTTAGTGTCTGTCTGTCTGTCTGTCTGTGTAACAAGTGCCAGTGCCCTCAGAGGCAGAAGAGAAGAGAGCTTTGGAAGCCCTGGAGTTGGCTAGACTCATAGGCAGTTGTTGGCTACCAGACATGAGTGCTGGGAATTGAACTCAGGGTCTCTGGAAAAGCAGGAAATACTCTTAACCTCTAAGCCATCTCTTTGGTCCTCCAGTTTTTCTTATTTTGAGATGGAGTCTTACAGCTTACTCTGTAGTTTAAGCTGGTCTTGAATTAACAATCTTCCTGCCTCAGCTTCCCAGTGGCTAGGATTACAAGTCTATGCCACCATGGTTGGCTCTAACTTAGTTCTGAAAAGGTTTTATACCTGTTTATCCTGCTACCTATTTCCTCTTTTAAAAGAGGCAAGGTAGCTGTGACTGGCCTAGAACTGCTATATAGACCAGTCCAGCCACAAACTTGCAGTGATCCTCCTGCCTCTGTCCTGAGTGCTAGGATTATAGTTATTGGCCACTATACTTGGCTCTTAATTTCTTCTAGTCCTGGTTGTTGTAATTAATTTTGTTCCTTCCATGCACAGAGAATAATGGTCTCTGCCTGATAGTTTAGTGGCATTTTGAGATTTATGCATCAGCACAGATGAGGTTCTGTCAGCCTGGATAACAGTCTGTTGGTGTTTGTGTGCACACATGCACAAGTTCGTGTGCCCCACAGTGTATGTGTAGAGGTCAGAGGGCAACTTGTGGGTTGGTTCTCTCCCTACCATGAGGGTCCCAGGGACTGGCCTGAGGGTACCAGGCCTGGCAGCAGTGCCTCTCTGTACTGAGCCCTCTTCCCCAGCTCTATTTAGTTCCTAACACTTGTGTAATGTTGGAGGGTTATTCAGGCTTGTTTAACATCTGTCAGTATTTTGTGTATGTTGGCAATGCTGACTGCTAAATCTACACCTTGTTTTTCAGACCTGTAAGATCTGGACATGTCCTTCATATTTGACTGGATTTACAGTGGTTTCAGCAGTGTGCTGCAGTTTCTAGGTAACCTCAGCTTTGCTCTTTGTAGCTATCCTGTTGACCCTGTTTATGTAAATGCACTTGTTTGTAGAGAGCTCCTTTATGTAAGCCTGTGGTTAAGACAGCGAGCTTTGGAATTATGAAATACATCCAGTGACTCACTCCCTTGGAATCACGTAATCTTAGGTCAGGTGTAGGAGAGCACACCTGTGTCCCAGCACTCAGGAGTCTGAGACTGGAGGGTTCCAGCAGGTTCCAGCCAAGCCTGCTCTTCAGAATGAGCTCAAATTTCTAAAAAATTATATAATCTTGAATAATTTCCTTTTTTACTTTACCCCAAGTTTACTTATCTATAAAATGGCCTTTTTTTTTAATGTGCTGGGGCTGGAACTTAGGACCTCATGCATATTGGGCAGGTGCTCTAGCACTGAGCTGTATCCCCAGCCTTGGCTCTAATGAATCTACTCTTATGATTTATTTATCTAGAGACCGTTCGCTGGTCTGGAACTCACAGAGATTTGCCAGCCTCTGCCCCCAGCTCCTAGTGCTGAGATTAAAGGTGTGTGTCACCATGCCTGCTTCTATCTCTTATAACTGTTTCCAGTAATATTCCTAACAGAAATATGTATTGCTTCTTGACTAGTTTGTCTGCATTTTTTTAACATTTTATCTCATGGAATCTAGTGTAGAATCCAGTGTGTTACTTTTGCTTTTGGGTTCTTTTGGCACAGAGACTCTGACCCGAGGCCTCTTGCACATTAGGCTACTGCTGTATCAGTTGAGCTCCATCCCTAGCCCTGTCAAGTCTTAGGCTGATTATAAACATCTATGTCTCGGGCTAGGGAGATGTCAGTAAAGAACTTGTTCAAGCATGAGGACCTGAGCTCCATCCCAGCACCCACAAAAATAAAAAGAGGCTGGGCGTGATAGCATACACCTTTAGTTTAAGAATTCAAGAGGCAGAGGCTGGCGAATCTCCGTGAGTTCCAGAAGAGCTACATGTGGAAGAGCTACATGTGGACCTTGTCTCAAACAAACAAACAAAGAAAACACTGCTCTTTCAGAGGGCTCAAGTCAATTCCCAGCACTCACTTGGTAGCTAACAACCATTTGTAACCAGTTCCTCCTTGAGCACCAGGTATACACACGGTACACAGACATACATGTAGGTGCAAAACACCTATATAACTCAGTGGGCTAAGGTGCTGGCTGCCAAATCTGATGATCTCCCAGAGCCCATGGAATACAGAAAGAAAAAAAATTAAAAGTTTAAAATTTATTACCAGGCAGGTGGTGGCGGCACATACCTTTCATACCTTTAATCCCAGCACGCCACGGGAGGCAGAGGCAGGCCAATTTCTGAGATCAAGGCCAGCCTGGTCTACAAAGTGAATTCCTAGACAGCCAGGGCTACACAGATAAACCACGTCTCAAAAAAAAAAAAAAAAAAAAAGGAAAAACAAACAAAAGAAGTGCCTGCAAACCAAGAATTTAGTTCAGGACACATTTTGTGGATTGTTTATTGGGGGGGCAGTAATGTGTTTAGGATTGGATCCAGGCCCTCACGTATGCTAAATAAACCATCTACGACCAAGCCACAGCCGCTGCCCCACAGTCTTTGAAGAGTCAGGTTCAAGCATTCTGTGTTCTGGGTGTCCCTTTTGAGAATCAGATTGAGGTACTTTACATTTAATATTTAGGCCACTGAAAAACAAAAACAAACCAAAAAGAAAAATTTGGCTACTAACCAAATATGATGGTATGTATCTGAGGACTGGATAAAGGCCAGCCTTGGCTGCACTGAGAGATTTTCTCCTTTTCTTCCTTCCTTTCTTTCTTTTTCTTTCTTTCTTTCTTTCTTTCTTTCTTTCTTTCTTTCTTTCTTTCTTTCTTTCTTTCTTTCTTTTTTTTTTTTGAGACAAGTTCTCACTATGTAGCTCTGGCTAGCCTGGAACCCATTATGTAGACCAGGTTGACCTGCCTCTGCCTCCCAAAGGCATGAGCCACCATGGCTGGTTGATGGCACTCTTAAAAAAGAAAGATCTGTGTAGCCCCTAAGCTGCAAGCCGATCATAATACCAAAAATAAAGAGATAAAAACTTAGATTGTCTGAAAAGCTTTAAAACTAACCATTTTAAAGCTAGCGTTTGCTGGGTTTCCGCCTCTCATACTGTGATAAAGCTCTAACTGCTCTGTAGTTTCCGGGCATTTTCAACACCTCGTAACCAGACCCCTCCAGCGGCCACTCTTCCGTGTCGCCTGGCCTCGTCTCCTAGCTACCATGACTCTACTTCCCCTCTCGTGAACCATGCCTTTTCTGCGCGTTTCATAGAGTAGAAGTATATACCCTGAGGTGTCGCGTGTCTGGCTTCTTTTCAGGGTTCATCTATGTTGTAGGATGTACTGGAGTACCATTGTCTTCACGGCTACTGATGCACTGCTGTAGACCGAGTTCTGAAAAGACAAGTTCTTGGTCTAAAACCAGTGGTCTTACTCTGATTTCTCTTCAAATTATATAACTCTTTCACCTTTTACTAAAACCAGAGGTTTTTATGTCTACTGGTTGGTAGCTCCCTCTCCAGGGTGCTAGTGACTGGGAGTTGAAGTTGGTAATGGAGGCAGATGGTAAAGCTGTCGGGAAAGGCCAGGGCTGCCCCAGCCTAGCTGCTTAGTGTCCTCAGTTTGCCACCCAGAGGAGCAGTGCACACACATTTGTTAGAAGTTGCCTTAGGGTTTCTATTGCTGTGATGAAACACCATGACCAAACAATGATTCAGGGAGGGAAGGGTTTATTTGGCTTACACTTCAGCACTGCTGTTCATTACCGAAGGAACTCAGGACAGGGACTCAAACAGGGCAGGATCCTGGAAGCAGGAGCTGATGCAGA
>NC_022014.1:46993577-46996839 GCF_000317375.1 Microtus ochrogaster | reverse complement strand
TTTCTTTTTCTTTCTTTCTTTCTTTCTTTCTTTCTTTCTTTCTTTCTTTCTTTCTTTCTTTCTTTCTTTCTTTTGTTTGTTTAAAATAAGTTCTCACTATGTAGCTCTGGCTGTCCTGGAACTCACCTTGTAGAGACTGGTCAACTGGTCTACAAAGTGAGTGGATCACAAGATCCTCCTGCCTCTGTCCCCTGAGTTCTGGAATTAAAGGTGTGAGCCACCATGCTTTCCTGGGAGAGTTATTTTCAGAAATAAAAGGAAATTTTTTAAAAAAAGGAAGCAAAGAGGGAAGAAAGAGATCAGAGAGGCATTGATAGCTGACCACAGATTAGGACTGCAGACAGTATACTTCTTAGCTAAAGTGCCAATAAAAATAGGTGTTGTTCTGGAAAGAATTTATCAGAGAATGGATGGCCTAGAATGAGTTCCTTAGTGACCTAAGACGTCAGTATAATTAGGTATATAAACACGCCGTGACACACATGCAGAGATCAGAAGATGACAGGAATTGATCTTTCCTTCCACCCTATGGGTTCTGGGAATCAAACTCGGGTCATTAGGCTCGGCTGCAATGCATGCACCCCCCTCGCCAGCTCACCAGCCCCAAGAAGATATTTCTTGAGCTGCTGCTATGGTTTATGAAAAGCTTCCTGTTCTTTTCTGCTAACGTTTGGTGAAGTCAAACAACTAGACACATCAAAAGAAAAGCTCAGAGCTGCTTGTAGTGATGGGTACTGAGCAGTGTGAGGACCTGGGTTCCATCCCCAGCACCAAAGCCTTCTTTTCTTCTGACACAGGGCCTCTCCATATTCTTTTTGTGTAAATGTAGCACGAAAATGACAGTCCAATATAGATAGGCCAGTGCTACCATTCTTCCCGATTCTTTCTTCTCTTTCTCTGTCTTTAAGATCAGACTGTTGGCCTAAAACACAGGTTAGCCTCCTGGCTTAACTTCCCTGGGGCTGGGATTATAGGTGTGAGCCAGCATGCCTTGTTCAAACTTATTTATTTATTCATGCATTCACTCATTAGTTCTTTTTTTTTTTTTTTTTTTTTTTTGGTGCTGGGGATTAAACCTTGGCTTCATGTATGCTAGACAAGCAGCTAACTACTGGGTAATATTTATTTCTTGAATGATTAATTTATTTCCATCCATGAAAAATTCCTTTTTTCACTTTCCATTTTGTCTGTCTCCATGCAGACATGACGTTGCATGGCGCTTCTCTAGCACAGTGCACAGCATTACCTTTAGTTGACACGGTGCTCAACCTCTCCGTCTGTAGACTTGTGAGCAATAAGCTTCTGTTGATCAGAACCAAACTTAGTTTTTTAATTATTCAAGGTCCCAAATCACAGATAAATTGATGCACTCACTCATCTGTCTGACTGTTGTCCCGGGGTGCAGCCTAGGCCTAGATTATGTAGGCGAGTGGTTTGCCACTGAACTGCATCACAGCCCTCTTTTTAAACTTTTGTTTTGAGACAGAGTCTCAGTTAATTGCTCAGGCTGGCTTGGAACTCATGTTCTTTCTGCCTCCATCTCCTAAACACATAAGATTACAGGGATGAATGGGGCCGTGGTGTTGCTTGCCTTTAATCCCAGCACTCTGGGTGGATCTCTGTGAGTTCAAGGCCAGCCTGCTCTATAAAGTGAGTTCCAGGACAGCCAGGACTGTTACACAGAGAAACCCTGTCCCTCTCCCCAAAATAAAAATAAATTTAATAATAATAAAATAAAAATAATAAATAAAAGGAAAAAGATTACAAGAATGGCTATGTAGCCTAGCTAGCCTGGAATTAGCATGATCACCCTGCCTCCACCTCACCAGTGCATGTTAGAATTACAGATACATTTTGCCATGGTTGGATAATGTGTAGATTTTTTTTTTAAATTTATTTATTTATTGAGGATTTCTGCCTCCTCCCCGCCACCGCCTCCCATTTCCCTCCCCCTCCCCCGATTAAGTCCCTCTCCCTCATCAGCTTGAAGAGCCATCAGGGTTCCCTGACCTGTGGGAAGTCCAAGGACCGCCCACCTCCATCCAGGTTTAGTAAGTTGAGCATCCAAACCGCCCAGGCCCCCCAAAGCCATAATGTGTAGATTTTAAATTGCTGTGTAAAAGTTAAAAAGGAGGGACTGAGGAGATGGATGACTGCCTGCAATTCCAGAGGCCCTGGGCTCAATTCCCAACACCCACATGGCAGCTCATGTAACTATCTATAACCCAGGCTCAGGGCACCCCTTTGGTGGCCTCAGACACTGCACTACAGGCATAAAATAAAACCTGAAAATGAGAGCTAGGCCTTACTTGGTTATATAGACATATAACCCCAGCAACTCAGCTACTGACCCCTCCTGACTGAGGCAGGAGGATCACAAACTAAAAGTTAGCAACAGAATGAATTCAAAACCAAGTTGGGCAATTTGGTGAGATCCTATCTCACACTAAACAGTAAAAAGAGGAAAAGCGCAGTGATAGGAAACACTTGCCTGGCCTGACTAGGGTAGCACTGCCACACCAAAACAAGCACAGAAAGCCTGAAAATAAGCTAAGAAACCAAACTTGTTTATGCTTAATTACTTAGGTTGAGGCAGAGTTAGAATTGATTATTGTTTATTTGGTTTGTTTGTTTGGTTGGTTGTTTTTTTTCGAGATAGGGTCTCTCTGTGTAGCATTGGCTGTCCTGAAACTTACTCTGTAGACTAGACTGGTCTCAAATTCACAGAGATCCGCCTGCCTCTGCCTCTCAAGTGCTGGAACTAAAGGTGTGTGTCACCACCGCCTGACTGTCTGTTTTTTAAAGCAGTCTGTCTGCATAGCCCTGGCTGCCTGGATCTGTAGGCCAGGCATGATACACCTCCCTCTGCCTCCTGATTGCTGGGATTAAAGGCAGGCATGTGCCAGACCATACTTGGTCTGGGTTTTGTTTTTTGAGTCAGGGTCTCATGTAGCCCAGGCTGACCTCACACTTGCTATATAGCTAAGAATTGCCTTAAAACTTCAGATTCTCCTGCCTTAATCTTCCAGCTCTTGGGGATTGCAGGTATGGTAAAGTTGGGCTTATTAGGGTTTTAATGTCAGTGTAAACAAGGCATTAGAGAGGGGCACTTAGGAGAAGGACGTCACACACCCAGGAGTTCTAGACTTCTCAAGAGTTACACTTCATGCCGGGCGGTGGTGGCGCACGCCTTTAATCCCAGCACTCGGGAGGCAGAGACAGGCGGATCTCTGTGAGTTCGAGACCAGCCTGGTCTACAGAG
>NC_022014.1:46990277-46992712 GCF_000317375.1 Microtus ochrogaster | reverse complement strand
AAAAAAAAAAAAAAAAAGCAGGTAGATCTGCGAGATCTTAGACATCGTAGTAAATTCTAGGTCAACCAGGGCTCCACAGTGAGACCTTACCACAGAAAATAAAAATGAGAAGAGTTGCCTTCTGGCCTATACATGTGCCTGTGGCACGCACCCACCTGCATTCATATCTACATAAAATAAAAGTAAATAATGTTTTAAAAGAGCTTGATTTGTTAAGACAAGGCGTGTCTGTGTGCAGACTTAGAGCCAGCCGAGTACCTTTACTTCTCTTTTGCCTGCTGGTGCTGCTCCCTTCATTTGCCTAGGCGTTTTCTTGAGCACCTACTGTATACCACACCTGGTCTAGACACCGGACCCTGCAGAGCACAGAGCAGGTGCTGTCTCAGCTCTCTTGCAGCTCACAATCATTTAACAGCCCTGTGTCCTCTGATCTGGCAATTCTACTTCTAGGTGTTTATCTGGAAAAGTGAGACTATGTATTTGCCAAAAGACTTTTATGGAAAAGAGAAGGAATGCAGCAGGAAATATTCTCCAAAACAGAGGAGTAAATGCTGGGCATGCACACCTGTGGTTCCAGCATGTGGGAGGTAGAGGCTGGAAGTCAACACTGGAGCCTGGTCTACACCGAGTTCCAGACCAGCCAGGATAAATGAGACTCCGTCTCAAAAAGGAAAAATAAAATAGACCTCAGTCTTGACACATTCCATGAGAGAAGCTGGTCACAAGATGTTCCCTGCTGTGTTACAGCATCACATGAAATGTCAGAATTAGCAAGAATAATCCGTGAGGATAGGGGTGAGGTCTCGGTGGGGGGCCGACAGGGAAGGGAGATGGGGCATTCTGAGATGTTGACAGTCCTTCCTGTACCTTTATTATTAAATAGGTGTTTCTTTACTAGAGTAGAGTGAGTTCAGGAGTTTAACCATATGAATGGATAGCCAGCCATATTTCAAGCATTGCCCTTTCCTTGTGGGAGTGACTTCAAATACAGACCCAGTTAAATATTTAATTTACTTGAAACACTGTATAATTCCCTCTCTTTAGTTTTTGAGATAGGCTCTTGCTTTGTAGCCCAGGCTAATTTCAAACTCACCATCCCTCAACTTTCCTAACTCCCCAGTGCTGGAGATGTGTGTGCTCTGGGCGTGTTCTACCTGAGCCAGGTTACAATAAATGCCTAACAGAATAAATGCTCTGGCACCACGTAGTTACGTGGAAATTTTCATTGTGATTATGGGAAACTTCTCTTTAGGCTGTGGGGAAAATAAGAGTTTGGAAGTGACCAAGAATTTAAAGGAAAATATGTACTCAATGAGGAGATAAATGGAAGATTATAAACATGTCTTTATAGTCTAGGCTAGCTTTGAACTTGCTCTGTAGCCAAGGATAGCCTTAAACTTCTATTCTTCCTGTCTCTACCTCCCAAGTACTAGGATTATAGTCATGAGTCCCTGTGCCTGGCAGATTACTGATTATGTTATTAAAATATCTTATTTTTATTTAGCTTCAGAAGAACTCACTATTGCTGGCATGACTTTTACAACTTTTGATCTGGGTGGGCACATCCAAGGTAAGATTCTATTTCCCTTAGTCTCTGTTTTATCTTAGTATATGTGACTGCAATGGTCCAGAGCTTGGAACTGCATGCTCTTCAAGTAAGGCAGAGTCAGGTCAAGGATCATCAGCAGATGTGCACGCCTTGGAAGCCAAAAAGGCTTTTATGATACTTCTGATTCACTGAAGTCGGAACTGCTTGTGGTGGGGAGGGAGGAAGAAAATCCAGCTCCCATTCTCTTTGTATCAGGCTCCTCTCACCTGTTGTCAACACCATATTATGAACCCATGATACAGCCCCCCACCCAAGCTCCCAGAGACGAACCATTTCTTATAACACAGACTTGTCATTGTCCCAGCATTCTCTGCGGTCCTTTCTCTCTTCCCATTTCTCTTTCTCCCACTAGAGCTGACCTCCAGTTCTCCCCTTCTGCTTTTGCTCACAAATCCCCATCTATGAGATGTGCTGCCTCCCTGGAGAAGCGCCCTAGCTGGGAGAGCTCCTGCTGTACATGTGGGACTTAGTGCTTCTGTGTACATCTCTGCAGGATCTGAACCCTGAGCTGGATTTCTGTGACAACATCCTGTCCATTTTTTATATCCCAATAGCTCTTAGCATGTGAGGCACATGGTACAGCACACCTAGTGAATGGACCTAGAAGCCTCCTGAAGCCTGCTGCGAAGGAATGGTTAGAGCTAGTAGGCTTCTGGCAGCCTGGTGGTAGGATGGGATGCCAGCTAGTGCTGATGTTCTGTGGTAGAGCTTAGCACCTCACATGCCCTTCATTTCCAGCACCATAAAGATAATAATAGTAAAATATGTTTTTATTTTATTTTATTTTTTTATTTGTTTTGTTTTTCGAGACAGGGTTTCTCTGTGG
>NC_022014.1:46976890-46990177 GCF_000317375.1 Microtus ochrogaster | reverse complement strand
TGTCCTGGAACTAGCTCTTGTAGACCAGGCTGGTCTCGAACTCACAGAGATCCGCCTGCCTCTGCCTCCCGAGTGCTGGGATTAAAGGCATGCGTAAATGATGCAACATATATTTGAAAAAGATTTTCAGTGGCTATGGCTAGTAAAAGCACATTTGAGACATATTTCTGTTCATCTCTGGGGTATGAAGATTAGAAAATTGGAATCTAGAATTGGGGAGATGGCTCAGTGGGCAGGAGTGCTTCTCTCGCAAACTTGAAAACCTAGATGATTTTACTATCTTGGTATATTTTTAATTTTTTCTGTTTTGAATACAACAGTTTGTAACTCAGCCAAGCCTTTGCCTGGCGCTAACATTGTTCTGTCATTGGCTTCCTATTTATCACTAGCGAAAACCTGAGAAAGTAGAATGTCAAAAATTTAATACAGCACGCACATTCTATATATGGTTTTTACTCCTTAAATTTGGTTGATGATAGTCATAGTGGTTCTCTAGTGAGAGTTACTGTGTCTGTCAGCATACACCATGTGTGTGCAGGATGTGAGCACACCATGTGTGTGCAGGGGCCTATGGAAGCAGAAGAGGGTGCTGGATTCCCTGTAACTAGAGTTGCTGGTGTTTGTGAGCCAAACTGGGGTTCTCTGGGAGAATAGGAAGCACTCTTAAGCACTCAGCCATTTCACCTGTTCCTAATTCAGTTTTTTAATGGGAGGAGAGTTAAGGAATTGAACTGTCCACAATCAAGGTAAGTCTGTAATTTGTTTTTGTATTCTGGGAAAAAGCTTATACCAAAATCTTTGACAATACAGGCGATTGGTTGTCCAGCAGCAGCCAGAGGGCTGCCTCAGTACTTCTGAAACCTTATTGGATTCCCCGTGAACCATCGATAGGCTTGACCAACACATAAATCCTAACTCCTGATTGTTTTTGTTAGCCCGAAGAGTATGGAAAAACTACCTTCCTGCTATCAATGGCATTGTATTTCTTGTGGATTGTGCAGACCATGAAAGGCTGTTAGAATCAAAAGAAGAACTCGATGTAAGTTGAATAATTAAAGCTAATCACAGTGAACTCCCTCTGGGCAGCCGCAGCAAACTCCCAGCAGTCCCTTGGGCTCAGTGATGATTTTCACTGGCGAGGACTCTAGAATGCAGAGGAGTAAAGTGCCGTAGCCCTAGCCAGTGAGCAAGTGCTGGCAAACGGCCTTCTGCAGACCGAGGCTCATCCTCTCCAGAGTGTGCCCTGCATGTGTGTGCATGCTGCTCATTCCCAGTGCCAGCTGACTCAGTGTCACCTCAGGGTCCCATGCCATCTTTGTGACCACTTCCAGAAGGAAGCAGGTGCATGTTCACACCCTCTGCACCCTCTCTAGGTCAGATACTTTGTAAAGAGGCTCAGCAGTTTCCAGCAAGGCAGACCTAAATCTGAGACCACAGAGTAAGGAGGTCCATGATCTGACTGAAGGTTAACCCCATCATTCCTTTCTTTAGAAAAGTTCTGCGGTCCTGGCACAGGGTCAGGTAGTTGCTGACCCTTCCTTGTGTTTGGTCCTCTACAAGCACTAAATTGCTTCACTCAGCACTCAAATCAACCCTAGTAGTCACTGCTGATCCTTCCCGAGCTCCCGTGGGCTAACTGCCCAAGATCGGAACCTAGTTGCAGAACCAGAAATGAAACCAGGTTGCCCCACCTCCAGGGTGTCCACATTCCCTTAGTGATTTGCATAGTGAGCATCTCAGAGAGCTGTAGGGGTGTGGTAGGATCCAGCCTCCAGTTTCTTAATGCTCACGTGAGGAAAGTGTGACTAAACAGATCAGGGTGTCATGAGCCCTTGGCTGTTTGGTATCTTCTCAAAATAAGCTTTTCAGATAGCCTTAAGTCAACTTGTCTTTCCTGTTATTTGCTTTCTTTCAGTCACTAATGACAGATGAAACCATTGCCAATGTGCCTATACTAATTCTTGGAAATAAGATTGACAGACCTGAAGCCATCAGCGAAGATAGGTTACGGGAGATGTTTGGCTTATACGGGCAGACAACAGGAAAGGTAAAATCCTTTTATTTTTCTTTTCTTATTTATTTATTTGTTTGTTTGTTTTGATATAGGGTCTTTCCATGTAGCCTTAACTGTCCTGGAACTCACTACGTAGACCAAACCAACCTCAAACTCAAAGAGATCTCTTCCTGCCTCTGCCACCACACCCAGCTAAGAAAGTAAAAAACTTTAAAAAGTGATTAATCTACCATTAAGCCAGATTCTTAGGCTATATTTTCTGCTTTGAACCTACACTTTTTTTAAAAGATTTATTTATTTGTTATGTATATAATATTCTGCCTGCATATATCCCCACAGGTCAGAAGAGGGCATCATATCTCATTGTAGAGGGTTGTGAGCCACCATGCGGTTGCTGGGAATTGAACTCAGGTCCTCTGGAAGAACAGCCAGTGCTCTTAACCTCTGAGCCATCTCTCCAGCCCTGAATCTACACTTTATAATAAACTTTTGTTTGTTTGTTTTGGCTTTTCAAGACAAAGTTTCTCTATGTAAAACTAACTAGCTGTCCTGGAACTCAATTTGTAGACTAGGCTGTCCTCAAACTCAGAGAGATCCATCTCCCTCTGCCTCCCGAATGCTGGGATTAAAGGCATATACCACCACTGCCTTTAAAATAGATAATAGAAAAAATATAACTTTAAAATATACTATTGCTTGGTGTGCTGTTACAGGCAGTTGTGAGCCACCATATGGGTGCTGGGAATTGAGCCCAGCTCCTCTGCAAGAACACATGTTCTTAATCACTGTGCATCCTCCAATAGCCCTTCTTCTTTTTTAATTTTTTTTTTTTTTTTTGGTTTTTCGAGATTTTAACTTTATGTTCATGGCTGTTCTGCCTACATGCCTGTCTGTATACTACATATGTGCCTGGTGCACAAGGAGGCCACAGGAGGGCATTCCCTGGAACTGGAGTTGCAGACTGCTGTGAGCTGCAATGTGGTCCTCTAGAAGAACAGTAGCAATTGCTCTTCAGCACTGGGCTGTCTCTCTAGCTCCAGACATGTTAGTATAAACAACCACATTAACCAATCACACCAGAGCTCTTTTTTTTTAAATTAAGACAGGGTTTCTCTTGTGTAACCCTGGCTGTCCTAGAACTCACTCTGTAAAGAAGGCTGTCCTCAAACTCAGAGAGGTCCTTCTGCCTCTGCCTTCTGAGTGCTGGGATTAAAGTGTGCACCACCACTGCCTAACTAGCACTTCTATTTATGTATTTTTTATTTTATGTGCATTGGTGTTTTGCCTGCATGCATGTCTATATGAGGGTGTCAGGTCCCCTGGAACTGGTGTTATAAATACTTGTGAGCTGCCATATGGGTACTGGGAATTGAATCCAGGTCCTGTGGAAGAGCAGTCAGTGCTCTTGACCGCTCAGCCAGCTCTCCAGCCCCTGAAGCTCCTATTTTTATTTATAGTAGATTTGTTGAGGCCTGGGGTGGGGCATGTAAATACTGAAAAGTTCCAAAAAAAAAGTATTGGTCTGAAATCTCAGTACTTGGGAAGCTGAGGCAAGAAGATCATAAGTTTAAGACTACCCTGGGTGCTACATGGTGAGACTATGTTGTAATAGGAGCAGCGGGGCTGTGTTCCGGCCGCCCTGGCTCCTGCATGGTTAGCTTATGCCCGAAATAATTACACGGAAACTGTATTCTTTTAAACACTGCCTGGCCCATTAGTTCCAGCCTCTTATTGGCTAGCTCTTACATATTGATCTAACCCATTTTTAATAATCTGTGTAGCCCACAAGGTGGCTTACCAAGGAAGACCTTAACCTGTATCTGTCTGGAGTGGGAGAATCATGGCGAATGTCTGACTTAGCTTTTTTCTCCCAGCATTTTGTTCTGTTTTCTCCGCCTACCTATTTTTCTGTCCTATCAGAGGCCAAGTAGTTTCTTTATTACTTAACCAATGAAACAACAGATAGAAAGATGACCCTCCTCCATCAAGACTATCTCAACAAAACCAAAAAGAAAAAAGAAAGAAAAGAAATGGAATGAACTTCCTAGTTTATAAACAGACAGGCTCTTTGAGGACACTGCAGCAGAGGAAGGGACTCTGCATGCTACTTCTGTGGGCACCCTTTGTAATGCATCTGCTCCACGCCAGTCTTAGGCAGTGATCTCACTGTGGCCAGTGCTGGCCTTGAACTCTGATCCTCTTGAATGTCACCACCTTGCAGAATGCTGTCCTAAATATCAGGAACAAGAATTTGGATTTCTTTTCTTTTTTGAATTTTGAGACAGGGTCTTACTTTCCAGCCTAGGCTGCCCTAGAGCTTGAGATCCTCTAGCCTAGGGCTCCCGGGTACTAGAAACACAGGTGTGTGTCAGCACTTGGGTGGTTGTTGTGTTCCTTTGCATGTCCCAAGCTCACATCTTTCCCACTCATTGGCCACATCGTCACAGTAGAGTAAGAAAAAGTTTCATGTGTTCTGAAGGAGAATCTACAATATGCTGGGAGTAGAACTTTCATTCCATGGAACCCCGGCCTAACAGCTCTCCTCTCTTCCAGGGCAGTGTGTCGCTGAAGGAGCTGAACGCCAGGCCTCTGGAAGTGTTCATGTGCAGTGTGCTGAAAAGGCAAGGCTATGGAGAAGGCTTTCGCTGGATGGCGCAGTACATCGATTAGCAGCCGGGGTCCTGCCACTCACATCCAGGCCTCCGAGACCCATTCCCCGACATGCATAACTTGAATTCAATAGACTTTGGTTGTTTCAGAATAGGTGTTTTTTAGATTATTAATATATCTACCTGAGTGGGAATTGAAAACTGATTCAAGTTTGAATATCACAATGTTAGCTTTCTAATTCCATACAGATAGTTTTTACAGTTTACAGCCCCACATCAACCCCGTCACCGTTTATAAAGATCAGCTTCCCAGTGGTACATTTGAAGCACTTTTTAACAATGTGAAACTACAATATAAACCATATTTAAAAGCTTATCATGTGAAACTTTTATGTACTTTTTGGAAATAGTTTTTCCATTTTAGATTGTCCGCTTACCTTGTGTACAGTTAAAATCTGCTTATCAGCGATTGCATGATGCCTTACCATTTTCAAGACTACTTTTTCTTATGCAAACGTCATGCAATAAAACAAACTCTAGCGTTTGGCTCTTTGTTGGGCAACTGTTTCATTTGGATGTCATGTGTGGCTAGTGTGCTCTGAAAATGTGAGTTTGGTGTTACACACAGGAGAGGGTGGTTGATGGCAAGGAGGTTCCTTCAGAATATCAGAAGGTGACCTCATAGCACTTGGAGTCCAGTGTACCTGACTCCATTTCCCTTACCAGTTGTTCGACCTGCTGATACCACTACGGCCGCAGCCAAGGAACGCCTGTTTTTCCAAAAATGAATCTGTGACCGTGTGTTTGACTGTTTATCCACACTATGCCTTATGTGGTGACTGAAGGTACAACTCCCCCTTTTTTATTTTTTTTTAAGATTTATTTATTATGTATACAACATTCTGCTTTGATGTATGCTCGCACGCCAGAGGAGGGCGCCAGATCTCAGTACAGATGGTTGTGAGTCACCATGTGGTTGCTGGGAATTGAACTCAGGACCTCTGGAAGAGCAGCCAGTGCTCTTAACCTGTGAGCCATCTCTCCAGTCCCCCTTTTTTTATTTTTTTAAGCTGCCATGGCCTCATTTAACAATACCTTGTCCTTGAGGATTATAAAGAATACCCGTTTTGTGTTCAATTTTCTACTGGGAACAAAATTGCTGAAACATTTTACTAATCTATCTGGATCCGTTATCCATTTTTATAATTTTAAGAATTCCCAAATATGAAAAACATTTTAAGCAATGAGCTATCACATGCTTGGTGGCTTCCCCAATTTATGCAGTGGCCATCAAGAACCCTGAGTAGGTATCAACTGTCATATGCACATATTTTAATTTGTCAAATTCCACAACATGAGTAACATCCATTTGCCATAAACGATTGGGAAGAAGGCCTTGAGGATTTACTCCTAAGGGAGGCATAGGCAAATACTGTGGGTATATATCACATTGCTTAACAATCTGATAAGCCACTTCCCTGGTAAGGCCAAATGGTTTTCTTAAACTTCTGCTATTCTGATGAAGAGCATGTGGTTGTTGATTCTACCTGGGACAAGGTGACCATCTGGGTTAATTTAGCAGCTGATGCACTGCCATCAGCTAGAGGACCAGGAAGACTGGGAAGAGCTCCAGTGTGACCCGCAGAGCATGGCAGCTTTCTTGATGAATGGCATCTTGAATTTGTTGACACAGCATCCTAACCAATGCAGGGCTCTAAAAATATTTAACTATCAGTATGTAAATTAAATGAACTATTTGCAAAAAGCTGAAAATCCATAGCTACAGCTTGTAATTCTACTATCTGAGCTGAATATGGAACTGTTTGTACTACATGACCTTTACCGTTAATAACATAGGCAGCTCTTCCACTGGAGGAACCATCAGTAAAAACCAGCACCTTTTATGGGATCTTTCATTACAACTTTAGGAAATATAAAGGGATTTGTTTGGGCAAATTGCAACAATCTATCAGGTAGAAAATGATTATTGGGGCTGGAGAGATGGCTCAGATGTTAAGAGCACTGACTGCTCTTCCAAAGGTCCTGAGTTCAATTCACAGCAACCACATGGTGGCTCACAACCATCTGTAATGAGATCTGATTCCCTCTTCTAGCCTGCAGGTGTACATGCAGGCAGAACACTGTACACATAATAAATAATAAATAAAAAATGAAAATGATTATCAATTAAGCTCCCCAAAAATGAGCAAAAGCCATTGCCCAAGAATCATTAATTTGAAATAACCAACAACTTGTGTAGTATAGGGAACATTGATCGATCACCTTTGGTTCTCTACCAAAATATCGCCTAGATTCTATTCCGTTTTTCTGTACTAAACAAGCAACTGCTTCATAATAAGAGTTCAACACTCTGGTCAGGAAAACATGTAGATGAAGCCACAATAATGTTCCATTTTGCCATAGCACAGCTGTTGGCACATGTTGTATAGGAAGCACATAGGTTTCCCATGGTTTTGCATAGTCAACATGGCGTACCTGCTGGTTTGAATGGCATGCATCATCTGAGCCAACACTTGCCTAGCAGCATCTGGAAGATGCTTAGGGCACCTAGGATCACTGCTCCCCCTAAGAACCTCACTGAGGGCTCAAGATCCCCCATAGACAACTTCAGACAGGGCCATAGTCATTGAATAGCCCCCAATAATTTCTGAGAATCATTTCAATTTTGCAAGCTATCTTTCCTAATTTGTGAGGCTTGACTTCTTTAGAAGACAAAGTATGTCTCAAATACTGAAAAGGTATTGTCTTTGTACTTTCTCTGGGGTAATTTCTAATCCTGCATGGGCAAGGCCCTGCTGAAGCTGTCTACATGTTGAAGGCAAAACTCCTTCATTTTTATGAGCAAGCAAGATATCATCCCTATAATGAATAATATAATTGATCTCTAATATTTTGTTTAGCTTGAGCCACAAATCTCTGGCACAATGTAGCACCATTATCAAAACCTTCCAATGATGACAACTCATAGGCTCTTGGAAATAAACTGATGGAACACTAAATGCAAACCTTTGACAATCTTGGGGAGCCAAAAGAATGGTATAAAAACAATCCTTTAGGAGTAGAGACAAGGCTCAGCAGTTAACAACGCTGACTGCTCTTCCAGAGGTTCTGAGTTTAATTCCCAGCAACCACATGGTGGCTCACAACCATCTGTAATGAGAGCTGGTGCCATTTTCTGGCCTGCAAGGACACATACAGGCAGAACACTGTATATATAATAAATTAAAAAAAACAACAACAACAACAATCCAGGGACTAGAGAGATGGTTTAGGGTTTAAGATGACTGGCTGTTCTTCCAAAGGACCTGGGTTCAATTCCCAGCACCCACAGGACAGCTCGTATCTATCTGTAACTCCAGTTCTAGGGGATCTAACACTTTCACACCAATGAACAAAAACAAAGCCAGGTGGTGGTGGCACACACCTTTAATCCCAGTTCTTGATAGGCAGAGGCAGGCAGATTTCTGTGAGTTCAAGGCCAGCCTGGTCTCCTGAATGAGTTCCAGGATAGGCACAAAAGCTACACAGAGAAACCCTGTTTCAAAAAAGAAGTTAAAAACAAATTAATCCTAGCCAGGCAGTGGTGGTGCACACCTTTAATCCCAGCACTTGGGAGGCAGAGGCAGGTAGACTCCATTGAGCTCGAGGCCAGCCTGGTCTACAGTGTGAGTTCTAGGACTGGCTCCATAACTACTGAGAAACCCTATCTCAAAACAAAACAAAATAATAACAAACCCCCACCAATCCTTTAAATCTAAAATAATTTTATATGTATCCTTTGGTAGGAGAAGGCAATCCAGGCTACAAAGCTCTATTAGCTACATGGTTCCTCTTAAATCTTGTATCAATCTCCATTTCCCAGATTTCTTTTTAATCAGGAAAATAGGAGAATTCCAGGGTACAATATGGACACTATCCAGCTGTTCCTGCACTAACTGCTGGCTGGCTTATATCTTCTCTTCTGATAGAGACCACTGATCCACCCATACAGACGCCTCACTTGTCCAAATTATAGGGTCTGCATGGAGTGCATGTTTCTCAGGGACCTCTCCCAAAAATATTCTAATCCTGTCTTGGGAGGTCTCTTGCTAGGCATGATAGGATCCATTCTTCCTTCACTCTCTCTGCCTAGCCCTTTATTAGGTCACAATCCTTACTGGAACACTTGATTAGCAACAACTGCATTGAGGCTAAGCAAATTTACAGGCAAGTGGGGAACAACGTATGGTCGAAAATTTCCTTCATGACCCTCTTCATCTCTCCAGGAACACTCACTGCTGCTTTGCTCAGGACTCTGAGTTTGATCAATCCCTTGTAGCTGTGTAACAGTTTCCATCATTGGCCACATTGAAGGCCCTTGACTGGCAGTGATAACAGATACATCTGCACCAGTATCCAAGAGACCAGAAAAGCTCCTTTCATTTATAAACAAAGTGAGTCCTGGGTCCTGTGCACTTATGGCTTGTAGCCAATGGGCATCAGATGAACCAAACCCAGCCTCTCCTCTCTCACCTCCTTTAAATTGATTTCTAGTTTGTACTTGGGGAAGTAAAATTAATTGTGCAAGCCTCTGGCCTGTCTTTACCCCAGAAATTCCATTAGGTGAGTAAGTCATAACCTTGATTTCTCCTTCATAATGAGAATCAGTCACTCTGGGAGCAACAAAAATCCCCTGCATGGTGGCACTACTTCTTGTTCGGATGGAAGTTCCACCCCTAGCTCTCTCCCCTGGGTGCCGCAGTCTAGACTCCACCCCTGAGAAAGCCTGCCAAATGATGACCCCTCCCCAGAGATGCTCAAGACCACTCCCACAGGGTATTTAAACTGCCCCTCAGAGAACAAACACATTGTTTTCTGGTCTTTCTTTCCTGTCTCCACTATGGTGGGCTGGAAAGCCATCTGGGAGTGTTTGTATCCATTAAATCTGGGCTTTTTCTAATTTAGTCTGATTTGGTCTGATTTGGATTATTGCATCAGCGGAGAGGTTTATTGGGGTGCAGAAACTTTTTACTCCTCTCCAGCAATAACCCCATTGTGCCTTTTGGCAAAAGTCCGTAGACATCAGTAGATAGAGCTTGCACCCCCGTTTCAAGAGTTAAAACTGCATAAATGGTGGAGCTGAGATCCAATCCTTCACTGCCTGGAGTTGCTCTGGAGAGGTCCAGAACGGATTCCCTTGCAGAGGAACAGGCTGCTGAATCACCCCACAACATTGTCTTGGGGCCTGGGTGGCCCCTTTTGTTTCCCTGCAGGCATCCTTCTTTGATTTACATCCATCAATCCAATGCTTCCCTCTCTTGCATCTCTGGCACAATCCAGGTTCCTTTTTTGCCCCTAGACTTTTTTTTTTTTTTTTTTTTTTTGGTTTTTCGAGACAGGGTTTCTCTGTAGCTTTGGAGCCTGTCCTGGAACTAGCTCTTGTAGACCAGGCTGGTCTCGAACTCACAGAGATCCGCCTGCCTCTGCCTCCCGAGTGCTGGGATTAAAGGCGTGCGCCACCACTGCCCGGCTTGCCCCTAGACTTAATTTCCTTATCAGGCACTGCTTGACCTGGTGCCCACCTGACTACACCCAGAACAACTTCCAGGAGGTCCAGCAGTCCTCACCCTGCGCCTTCATTTCTTTACTGGGAGAGAACATCCTTAACTGTTTTTCCTGTAATGCAGCAGCCATAGCCAAGCCCTGAGCATATGATGGCCCAATATCCAAAAGAAGTCGTATGTAACCCGAGATGTTGCCTTTCTTTCTAAAAGGTCTCAGAGCAGCCTGACAGGCAGCATTGGCATTCTCATAGGCTAGCTGTTTAACAAGCAAGAGTCCAGATTCTGTACCCCAGTTAACCTGCTGCTGTCTGCATTAGCCTAGGGACAAAGTCCTGAAACAACGCATCTGGCCCTTGCCTTACTTTGACAAGTCCTCGATCGGCCTTCCAGAAGACAGAAGCTTATTGCAAACTTCTCAGCAGTTGCACTAACCTGGGCATACTCTGTCACATCAAAACTTAACTGCTGATCTGTCTCCCGATAAATGCCTTCTCCGCCAAGTGTATCAAAAGTAATGGGAATGTGTTTGGCCCGATTTATTTCGGCTGTGGCTTGACACTGTCCCGCAAATTCAGATTTCCACAACAGGTAGCCCCCTCCTGACAGGCCAGCTTTGGCCATTTGTTTCCAATCCCCAGGAGGCAAAGCCTCTATAGCCATGTTTTCTAACAGAGCTTGTGTAGGGAGCGGCGGGCTTATAATGAGAACATACATACTGGTTTTAATTCCTTGAGCTGTTTAAGTGGAATCTGCACATGTGCCCTGACTAAATTTCCCTGAGTGTCCCTTTGTCCCATCACTGGAAACATCTGAAACCCTTGCTCATTCTCCCCTCTGCTAACTGACCCTCTAATACTAGCTCTTAGAGGAGACACAAAAACGGTGAGCATTCACCATGCTTGGGTAGACCCTTGCATTACAGATAGACGGCCCTCTAGGCAGACCAGCCACTGTAGTAGGAAGAGGAGTGTCCTTCCAAAAAGAGACTTTCAGAGTCTTCAATTATTATTATTTCTTTTTTTTTTTGTTTGTTTGTTTTGGTTTTTCAAGACAGGGTTTCTCTGTAGCTTTGGAGCCTGTCCTGGAACTCCCTTTGTAGACCAGGCTGGCCTCGAACTCACAGAGATCCGCCTGCCTCTGCCTCCCGAGTGCTGGGATTACAGGCATGCGCCACCACCGCCCGGCCTTCAATTATTATTATTATTATTATTTTGAAATGGATGGTACTAAATTTTTCACGTGCTTTAGCTCCTGCT
The DNA here is from genome assembly GCF_000317375.1 of Microtus ochrogaster. Taxonomy (NCBI): domain Eukaryota; kingdom Metazoa; phylum Chordata; class Mammalia; order Rodentia; family Cricetidae; genus Microtus; species Microtus ochrogaster. Next base: position 46,978,734 of record NC_022014.1, on the reverse strand, counting down.
CAATCTCACCACCAGGTTTCTGCCTCTCAGCGCTCACAGCCAGAAGCAAGGGCGTTGAAAACTCCTCGTTAGGGTACTTAGTGGCTTCTTCCTCAAGCTCACCAGGATCGAGCTGACATCATCAAACAATCGTACACAGGCGGCCACATCTAGTGGCTCCCCCAGCAGTGCGGAGGGTCTTACTTCACTTTCAACCGGTTTAGGCGGAAATACCTCCTGCCCTTCGGGCACAAATCTAAACTGTCCCATATAAACACCCACAGACTAAGCGCATCCACTGGGACCCCTACGGGCCAATACTCATCATAACGCTGCAGGATTTTCACTCCAATATTCCCCCATGTGTCCGCGTCCAAGGTCCTGTGCTCGGGAAAGCAAGGGCACACCTGCTCGACAAACTCTAAAAACTCCTGTACTCGCTGCTGCTCTACTTCGGCTCCTTTAGCTTTTCAAATATCTTTAAACAGATGCACAAACATGCGACTACTGCTTCCCTGCCCCATATTCACAATTTTCCTTCCAAGTTACTCACCGTACTTCCTCTCGTCTAATTATCCGAGCGGCCTCTTCACCTGCGGGGTCCTTCGCTTAGTCCCTGTTTTCAGGTCCTGTGTACATGCGCCATTTGTCAGAACCAACCAGACAACCTGTTGAGCATGCCTGAAAAGGGGAGTGAGGATTGAGAAAAGAGACAAACGACGGAGGACAGAGTGGGGAGGGCTCCCAGTGAAGGCTGTAGCAGCCTCGCGTTTACTCTCATCCTTTTATACCCAAAGCAACAAGCAGAGGGCAAAAGACTGACTGCCTTCCCAGCACACAGGGAAAAACAAGCATAATCACCTCTTTAATATTCCAAACATCTAGTAACCGTGCCCTTAGTTAAACATTCTGTTATCTGAAAAGATTGAATTTGCTGACCTTAAGTGAAGATAGAAATAGAAAGAGTCACTGTAGGCTCCCACACAACCCCGCTAGCCTGTTACCAGATGATGGCCCTTCAGAACCTCTGCATGACTGCTTGAGGTAAACCTGTCAGGCCTGACTTGACCGATGCCCTATTGCAGAAGGTGGATGAGGTACAGTTACCTAGGGGAGCAGTTTTGTCCAGAATGGAGTCAGGTATGTCGGGGCTGCAGAGGAAACCCAGGATGGGACTGTTGAGTTGCAATCACTTAACTAACCTCAGCTCAACGAGCCAAGCTCCTAGCACTAACTCGGGCATTCTGTTGGGGAAAAGACAAGTCAGTCACTGCATATCTTGATGGCCAGTCTGCCTTTACCACAGCCCACATATATGGGGCCCTGTACCAAGAAACAGGAATCCTCACCTCCACCGAGAAAATTAGAAACAAAGAGGAGAGCTTGACACTGTTAGAAGCCATCTGGCTATCCATTGTCCATTGCAAGGACCGACAAAAGGGAGATTCCCCCAAACACAAGATAAAAGGGCAGCAGACTTGGCTGCCTGGGAGGCACCCCTTGGGCCAGTCAGTTCTCTCCAGATTTTGGCTGATATTGCCTGAACTACCCAGACTACACATTGGAGGAGACTAACTGGGCCAAGCAAGAGGGAGCCAAAAAGAAGAAAAGGCCTGGTAGATGCTGCCAGACAAAAGACCTGCACTTTTTTGTTTGTTTTTTGTTTTGTTTATTTAGTTTTTTTGAGACAGGGTTTACTGTGTAGTTTATAGTTCTGGCTGTTTTGGAATTCACTCTGTAGACCAGGATGGCCTCAAACTCAGAGATTCACCTGCCTCTGCCTCCCGAGTGCTGGGATTAAAGGTGTGCCACCATGCCTGCCAGGCCTGTACTTCTTCTTCTTCTTTTTTTTTTTTTTTTTTTTT
>NC_022014.1:46974444-46976705 GCF_000317375.1 Microtus ochrogaster | reverse complement strand
TAGGCTGGTCTCGAACTCACAGAGATCCGCCTGCCTCTGCCTCCCGAGTGCTGGGATTAAAGGCATGCGCCACCACCGCCCGGCCAGGCCTGTACTTCTAATAGCTCTTGGAAACCAACTAGTAATGGAGCTCCACCAAGCCACTCACTGGGCGCGTGTTCCCAAAAACTTTAGAGCTCCCCAGACTCCACTATATCCCCCATCCAGAGAGATGCTAGAGGGGGAAATGCTTCCTACTACAAAGCAGCTTTCTCGTAAACCTCCTTTCCTGCTCTGACACTGGGATCAAAGAGAGACAATGATAGAAGATGCTCCCAGCCTGTCTAGAGAGGGAGCTGCTGCACCTGGCAGCAACCCTCCTGCCAGTGGCATGCACTCAGTGCACTGTCATACATGCATGCAAGACCCTCGAATATATAAAATAAATCTTTAAAAAAGGGAGGTGTGTGGATTGAGTATGTAGCTCAGTGGGAGAGCACCTGTCTAGCAGGTATAAGATATGGGTTCAATCCCTGGCACCAATAAAAAACTAAGTATCGGGGGCTGGAGAGATGGCTCAGAGGTTAAGAGCATTGCCTGCTCTTCCAAAGATCCTGAGTTCAATTCCTGCAACCACATGGTGGCTCACGACCATCTGTAATGGGGTCTGATGCCCTCTTCTGGCCTGCAGGCATACACACAGACAGAAAATTGTATAAATAATAAATAAATATTAAAAAAACCTAAGTATTGTTTGTATTGTACTGTTTAAACATATACAACATTTCTTGATGTTTCAAAAATTCAAAAATTCAAGAAAGAAGGACAAAAAATATAGAGATTAAAGGATATAAAGCAGAACTGGGCAGTGGTGGGACACGCCGATAATCCAGCACTTGGAAGGCAGAGGCAGGAGGGTCTTTGTGAGTTCAAGTGCAGCCTGGCTTGGATGCTGGGCTTCATCTATCATCTTGATTGAGACAGGGCTTCTTGTTCACTGCTGCATATACCAGGCCAACTGAACCTCAGACTTCCACAAATTCTCTCATCTCTCCATCCATAGGAATTTAGCATTATAGAAGTGTGATCTTACTGTGTTTGGTCTTAAATGGTTTTGCCTCAGGTCCTCATGCTTTCATGGTAAGCACTTTACCTACTGAGCCACCACCCAGCTCTACTAACTGCTTTCTTGAGTTAAAGAAAGTTTAATATAACTGGTCAGTAGTGGACCATGCTTCTAATCCTAGCACTTGGAAGGCAGAAGCAGGTGGATCTCTAGAGTTTGAGGTCAGCCTGGTCTACAGAGAGAGTTCCAGGACAGCCAGGGCTACACAGAGACTCTGTCTTGCAAGACCAAAAAAGAAAAAAAGAGGAAAGAAAGAAAAAAGGGAGAAAGGGAGGGAGGGAGGGAGTTTCTAGTCCCACTTCCTGATTAGGAAGTCAGACAAGGTTGGTCGCAGTCTAGAGAAAAGCACATTGATTTTGCTCCTGTTTAGGGCCTTCAAAACTGAAGGTGGCAGGGAACCCTCAGTAAGTCAAGGCAGGAGAGCTTTAGCCCATTCTGGCTGTAGAGAACCTAATGGGCACTTGCCTATGGATAAAACCCCATGACCCCAGGACCCTGCTCAACAGCTCCTGAAAGAAGCCAGCTGGGGCTGCTTTCCTTCCTGACTGCCTGGCAGCAGATGGCAGGACATGGAGCTATTTAGAGAACAGTCTCAGAGTTTCACCCCACCCCAGATTCTATTTGGGGCCAGCCTGAGAATCAACAGGCTCCTTGCATCTTCTGGCGATCAGGTGGCCACAGAGGCCCCCTTGGATTTGCTGGCTGTCAGGCTTGATTACTATCGAGAGCCTCTGGGGTCCAGTCCCAAGGTACTCTTCAGGGTTCAGAATCTGATGCTACAGCAAGCAAAAAGGACTTTTTCCCCTCTGGCTACCTGAGGGCGAAAGAATCTCTCACTCTGCTTTTCTGCATCAGTTTCTTTATTGTTCTGCTTCTGTTCTAATTCTCCTGTCCTATTACTGACTTCTCCGGTGTGGGAGGTCCTTCTGTCTATGTGTTGCCACGTCTGCCTGTACACTGCCCTGTTCCCCTTCATGATCAACCACGTCTCCCGGTACACTGCCATGTTCCCCTTCATGATCAACCACATCTGCCTGCACACTGCCATGTTCCCCTTCATAATCAACCACGTCTCCCTGCACACTGCCATGTTCCCCTTCATGATCAACCACGTCTCCCTGCACACTGCCATGTTCCCCTTCATGATCAACCACGT
>NC_022014.1:46964031-46973131 GCF_000317375.1 Microtus ochrogaster | reverse complement strand
GTGGCTCACAACCATCTGGAATGAGGTCTGGTACCCTCTCCTGGCTTGCAGACATACACACAGACAGAATATTGTATACATAATAAATAAATATTTAAAAAAAAAAGAGTTGCCATGGTCATGGTGTCTCTTCATAGGAATACAAACCTAACTAAGACTGTTTGTGTGTGTGTACACACATGTGCTCATGTATACATGTGGCCAGCAGAGGACATCTTTGGGGATTTAGTTCTCTCCTTTCCCTTGTGAATGTTGGGGTCAAACTCAGGCCACCAGGTGTGGCAGCACCTTTACCACTGAGCCACCAGCCCCACCTCGTTTCTTAATCACTGTGATAAGTTCTTTAGGCCCAAAGCTGATTCCAGCACCAGCTCTGTATGACATGATCTTCTTTTCTAAGCTTAGAACCATTGCCCATTGGGCTCACAGGCACTTGGGCCATCAGATCAAGAGAGACCATTTGAAGTCAGGACTGTCCTGAGGCATGTCCTTAAAATGGCACACTGGGCATCAAGCTTGTGTACTGACGTGTGCGGCACCGTGGAAGATTCTGGTCTAAAGTAAAACTAAAACACACACTGGACTGAGCACAGCCTGGTAGCAGAATGAGAGCAGGCATAAGGCCCTGGGGTTCAATCTCCAGCACTACAAACAAACAAAGAAACAAACAAAAAAACCCAAATGCAAGCAAGCTGAAGTTACTGAAATAGTGGGTACGGCTCACCCACAAAGCATCAGACTGAGCTCTAGAGATGAGGCTCCTGAGACAGCTGAGCCTATCAGTCTGGTCTTCATATTAACCTCTGGCCAGGGACTGGCTTGGCCTGAACAAGGTGGCAGAGTTCATCTGTTGAGCAGTATGTAGCGGAGGCAGAAGAGGGGACACCGTAAATGCGCGACATTTGGAAAGTCAGGCGGCAACGTGCCTCGACTATGAGAAAATGTTCCTACGGCGAAACTGAACTGGATTAGATGTCTGTGATGTGAGGCCCCAGAGGCCCATGAGCAGGATGTGATTGGGAGATTGGCAGCTCACACTTGTAGTCTTGTAACCCCTAACAGTCCTTGTAGGACTGAAGCTGTCCGAGAGAAGTGTTTACCCCTCCATTTGAAACAAGGGTACCTAAGAAATCTGAAATTCTCCCGGAGGAAGAGGCTGAAGCCCTAGTGCCAGCTAAAGGGAGATCTTGTTTCCTAGAGAGAGAGTTAATGCTGACAACTGCCAGCCCACCTTAGAGGACAGACAATGATGGGTCAGTGATGGGCAGACCACACCTACACCAAGATGGCTTGGTTATGCATGCCTCTTGCCTTCTATTTAAACCTAAACCTTATGTCAGAATCCTGAAGATCGATTTGAGGTGGGGGAAGGGGGGTCACTGAAGCTCTTAATCGGTTCCTCTTCCCAAAGTGGCCACACTGACTAAATCTCCTTTCTCTGCTTTCACTGTTGTCTGTGTAATTGGCATATTGTGGATGAATGGCGGAGCCTGTGTGGTTAGCCCTGGCAGAGTCAGGCTTTAACCAGAACAACTCTAGCTACAATCCCAGCACTCCAGACTATAGAAATACCTGCCTGAATGAGACCTTATGGGGAAGGAAGGAATGATGGGGAATGATAGGTTTCAGATGTACTGTTACGATCAAGTTCCTGGGTCTAGAAAGAAGGCTCAGTGCTTAAGAGCACTTGCTGCTCTTGCAGAGGGGCCTAGGTTCGGTTCCTAGCAACCACATGCCGGTTCATAAACAACTGTAAACTTCAGTACCAGGAATCTAATACCCTCTTTGAGTCACAGGATGAGTACCAAGGGTTTCCTGCTAAAGGACTACACTTCCCAGCTTCCCTTGCGGCCAAACCAAGCAGTTCCGGAAGGGAGGGACGGCGATGTGCTAATTCCAACCCCGAAAGAGGCCGCGTCCCACACAGGTGGATGACAAAGATTACCTCTTGCCGTGAATAAACACGATCCCGCCTAAGGTCAGACCAATCCTTTCTTCCCGCCTTCAGCCTTCAGTCTCTCTACAGCTGCCTTAAATAATCTAACGTCACGCATGTCCAGGTGCGCATACATCCATGCAGGCGAAACACTCAATACATGTAAAATAAAAATAAATAATGCTACTTCTTTAAAAGTTCAGCGGCTGTTCAGGCCACAACATGGCAGCCTTGTCCTCTCACGGATCCTGACAGGTGTCCAGCTAAGGACACCGTGAGTCCCTAGTTAGGACTAACAGTCTCACCTGGGGAGGTGAATTAAGGCAAAGAATGCATGGCCCCTTAACCTGCTCCTCCCTTCTCTTCCTCTTGCCCGGGAATTGGAGAGCCTGGTTACAGGCTTGTGTTGTATAACCTCCCTCCTCAGAAAGTTGTAAGAAAGCCAGGGGTGGTAGTGTGCGTCTTTAGTCCCAGTACTTGGGGACAGAGGCAGGCGGATTTCTCAGTTTGAGGCCAGCCTGGTATCCAGAGCAAATTCCAAGATAGCCAAGGTTACACAGAGAAACCTAGTCTTAAAAAAAAGGAAAAAAAAAAAAAAAAGAAAGTATATAGGAACCCCCCCACTGTTGTCATGTGGGCCCCAATTTCCTTTCTTCAGAGCCCTCTTATGGCCTTAAGTAAATCTTTTGGCCTCCAGAAACAATCTCTGTCTCAGTGTCCTGTATCATCTGTGAGAGAATTTTTCCCCAGAGGGTTGGGGCAGGGGCTAGAAATAGTCTACCCTGCTCCTCATTAGGTCCCACAGGCAAACCAAAGTTTACCCTAGGGAGCCGATGAGTTCACTAAAGTTACTTACCGGGTAAGGGTGTGTGGGAGATTCTGAGGAGCAGCAGCATTACAAGGTGTACCCCCAGAATGATGATGGCTTCTGCGCTTGTATGGAAGGAGCCCCCTTCTTTCAGGCCTCCCAAGCCCCTCCCAAGCCCCTCCGAGGCCTGGCGCAGTAAGGAAAGAACGCAACATGACTGGCTAGGAGTATCTGGATAATCAGGGGAGGGTCCCATGAGCCTCCACATCCCCTCCTATGAGTGAACCCAACAGTCAACAAACCCTGCTAGGATGATTTTTTTTAAACATAGATTTTAAAAGTTCTTTCTTGCTGGATGGTGGCGGTGCACGCCTTTAATCCCAGCACCCAGGAGGCAGAGGCAGACAGATCTCTGTGAGTTTGAGGCCAGCCTGTTCTACAGAGTGAGTTCCAGGACAGCTAGGGCTGTTACACAGAAACCTTGTCTTGAAAAACTGTACACACACACATGATTCTTTCCTCCCTCTCTCCCTTCCTCCCTCCCTCTCTCCCTCCCTCCTTCCTTCCTCCTTCCTTCCTCCCTCCCTCCTTCCTTTCTGTGATGATCTTTCCCAGGGAGACCCATCTACATGTCTGAAGTTGACTCTCACGGAGGAGAGTCCTGTATAACAGTATCCAAGACCTTTCAGGAGGCAGGAAGACTTCCTTGGCAAGGAGTGGACAGACATGTTGTGACTGGAGGCAGGAGCTACAGTCTTTGCAGCCAAACAACTGATACCAGAACCAGTTAGCCTCTCGGATCCCGGAAATAGCATCAGCCAGTGCCCACGGGTGAAGGGAGGTTTTTGGCAAGCTGCTTTTCTCCCTTGCTTTCCCCTGCAAGTCTCTAGCTGACCTTCTGAGTCTCGCATTGATCACAACAGTCAATCCGAAGCAATGGAACATTTCTGGGGGGAAGGGGGAGTGGGGAGAAGGGCCAACCCAGATTCCCCTGCCAGCCCTGTTCTAGGGTTACAAGGTTTCAGGTGCTCTGGGTGACCACAGCTAAGGAGAGCCCGAGACACTCAGGAAGCTGGCAGCTGTGTCTCTTTGGCTCCAGCAGCAGCTGTCACACACACCCCTTGGACTTCATCTCTGGTCCCCACCAGCTATTTCCAACAAGCCCCTATCAGGGAACTGCCCAAGGCTAGTACCTGCCGTGACCCCAGCTTGGAGAGGCCCCTGAGAACTCATAAACTAACAGGGCTGGCTACCAGCTCTGATTCCAGGAAGTGCAAGTCAGTAAACAATCCCAGCTGGCCACCTTGCCTCTGGGCCAGTGTCCAAGCTGCCAGCATGCCATACCTTTGGAGCTCTCTCTCCCTCAGTGCCTTTGAACACCATCATTTTGTCTCCTTTGTAAGAATGGAATGTTAAAGGGGCTGGAAAGATGGCTCAGCAGTTAAGGATGTGCTCTGCTCGTGCAGAGGACACCTTGGTTCCCAGCATGCACTTTGGGCAGTTTACAGCTGCTTCTCACTCCAACTTTAGATGGTCTAAAACCCTGGGAATCCAGGGTCTAGGTGCACAAACCCACACTGATGTATACGTTATGGTTAAAAATGAAACAAATATGTATTTTTAAAAAAGAATTTGAGCCCAGACTGCTGCTCAGATCACATGACTGAAACAACCATTTCCCTCTCTCCCCCCCATACCACTTCTAGCTAACAGACTTCGGGTACCAGGATTTCCCACCTGGTGAAGTGAGTATCCATCGAAGGGGATGTTGCTGACCACACATCCTGCTCTCTTCCCCTTCCCTGCCTGAGTCTTGCTAGGAAACCACTCCCACTCTCAGAACAATGAGAGAAGAGACCCCCACCCCAGTAGAGCTAAGCAGACCTGAGTCCCATCTTCAGAGCATGCTGTCTGCAAGTGGCATTAACTCTTCTAATAACTTTGACCCCAACAATCCATCTCACTGTCCTTAAATCCACATCTAGGTGGCCTCTTGGTTACCCTGTGCAAATGGCCCAAGCAGGCATCTAGCAAATGAAGAAACCAGCATGCAGGCTGTTTCTCCGGAAGCTCGGGGCCCTCGGGAGTCTATTTCTAGTGTATTCCCACTAGAAATCCACACTCTTCTTTTACCGTGCACCCAAATACATGCTCTGCAAACGAGGAAGGGAAGGATGGGTGGGGCTTCCTACTGAATACCAGCACCAGCCTACCTTGGAATGGACGCCTCTCAGAACACTAGGGTCAAGACCTGCCAGAGTGACCCAGGCCTCACGGATGTCAGCCTTCCAGCGCCCTAGGCCCTGTTCCCTGATTTCCCCCATCCCTCAGACAGTCGTACATGGCTTTATTTTATTGTAGTCCAGGCTGGCCTTAAATTCAACACGTGTAGAGGATGACCTTGAACTTTCGCGATCCTCGTGCCACCTCCACTCCCCCACCCCACCCCAGTGCTGGGGCTGGAACGCGGGACTTTCTATACTGTCCTAAGTCCTGTCCCCAGCTGCTCAGATGGCTTCACTCCCCTTTGTTTGCCCCCGTCCTCACCCCCAGCAATGCTGAGGATGGAACCTAGGGCCTCATGCTTGCTAGGCAAGTACTCTATGATCAGGCAAGCATTTTCCTACACGGTCACGCCCCCAACTAAGCCTATGCTTTCAATGGCCCTTTCACCCAGCAACAGATGAGTCACGACCCATGCAGTGTTTTGATTGGGCAAAGACCCAGGCTGCATGATGGATTAAAATTTCCCTATCTTTTTTTTTTTCTGCCCACGTCTAGTTTAGAGGTTCTCTTAGCTCCATCTGCTAGCCAGCCCTCACCCCGCTGGTCTAGGTTAAAAACCCTTCACGGGGCCTGGAGGACAGACTTGAGCTAGAAGAGCCCTTGTTCTCCCAGAGAACATGGTGGCTCACAACTCCAGTTCCAGGAGTTCTGACTCCCTCTTCTGGCCTCTGTGGGCACCAGGGATGTGAACGTATTTACGGGCAGGCAAAACACCCATACACACCACACACACACACACACACACACACACCTAAAAATACCTATAACGTTCTCTTCTGATATGGGGATTTGAATAAGAATGCCCCCCCCCCCCATAGGCTCATGTATTTGAATGCCTGGTGCCCAGTTAGTGATGATCATGGGTTAATCCTCTGAAACTGTGATCAAGACACACATTAAATGCTTCCTTTTTATAAGTTGTCATGGTCATGGTGTCTCTTCATAGCATGGGCTCTGCCTCAGGGGCTGGACTTTGGAGAGCTTCTCACACCTGGGGCAGAGGATTTTTGTAAACCACTGCTCAGAAAGCCAGGTAGGTGGATATGGGGTCAAAAAGAAAAGGGAGCCTTGAGTTGAAGTTGGGAGACTGTAAGGAGTTGCCAGTGTGCTAGGCAAGATCCAGTTAATCAATTGACTAATTAATTTTAAAATTTCTTTTTGGCTGGGCATGATGTCTCAAACCTTCAAGCCTGGCACTCAAGAAACAGAGACAAGGGGGCTGGAGAGATGGCTCAGAGGTTAAGAGCACTGTCTGCTCTTCCAGAGATCATGAGTTCAATTCCCAGCAACCACATGGTGGCTCACAACCATCTATAATGGGATCTGGCGCCCTCTTCTGGTCTGCAGACACACATGCAAACAGAATACTGTATACATAATAAATAAAATCTTTAAAAAAAAACGGAGACAATCAGATTTCTCTGAGTTTGAGGCTAACTTGGTCTACATAGTGAGTTCTAGAACAGCTAGGAAGGGAGAGGAGGAGATTTTTTATTTATATGTCTATGTGTACATGGCTGTGGAGGTCAGAGGAGGGTGTCGTATCCCTTGGAGCCGAAGTGACAGATGGTTGTGAGCTGTCTTACATGGGGGATGGGGACTGAACTTGGGTCCTCTGCAAGCACAGCAAACACACTTAACCGATGAGCCATCTCTCCAGCCCAATAGTTAGTTTTTTTTCAAACATTTGCATTCTATTTATTATTGTGAGTGTGCACAGAAGCTGTATGTGTGCACCAAGGCACACGTGTGGAGGTGGAAGGGCAGCTTGAAGAAGTCAGCTCTTTTCCTCCTTCATGTGCCAGGGTTGACAGCAGCTGCCTTCATCCCCCTGAGAATTCTCATTGTCTGTGAGGCGCTGGGAGCCGAACCAGGGCCTCATACATGCTACGTGATTCCTCTACCTTTTGGCTACACCCCAGTCTCCAGAAAGAAATCTTTCATGTTTCAGGATGGTTTCCTTTGTCCAACATGTATTTGTCATTGCAGCAAAGCCGCTGTGTGGCATTATATGTAGCAGAGTACTTTTTCTGTATAATGTTATATTTTTGCCTTTTAAAAAATAATCTATTTCAGCTGGCTGTGGTGGCATATGCCTTTAATCTCAGCCAGCACTCGGGAGGCAGAGGCAGGCGGATCTCTGTGAATTCAAGGCCAGCCTGGTCTACAAGAGCTAGTTCCAGGACAGGCTCCAAAGCTACAGAGAAACCCTGTCTCAAAAAAACAGTAATAACAATAATAATTTATTTCATGTGCATTAGAGTTTTGCCTGTATGTATGTCTGTGTCAGATCTCCTGAAACTGGAGCTACTGGTAGTTATAAGATGCCATGTGGGTGTTGGGAATTGAACCTGGATCCTCTGGAAGAGGAGTCAGTGCTCTTAACCTCTGAACCATCTGTCTAGCCCCATTTTTTCTTTTTATTTTATGTGTATCTGTACACCATTTGCATGCAGGACCCACCAAGGCCAGAAGAGGGCATCGGATCCCTTGGAAGAATTGTCAGTGCTCCTAACTGCTGAGCCATCTCTCCAGCCCTTACAACTGCTATTTTTTACAAAACTGTGAGACAAATAATATAAAATAATCACTTCTTTGTGTTTTGGCTAACATTATGTGTGAAATAATAGAACAGAAACTCGCGGTTCCCTAGTACAGCACAGTATTATACATACACACCGATGGGCATCAGCTACTTCCTACTGCTATGCCCACTACGCACTTTCTCCTCCCAGTCCTGGGCAACCACCAGCCTGCTTCTGTCTCTATTCATTTTGATGATCCTTCATAAGATCCGGATATAGTGGCTTGTGCTTGTGTTCCCAGATACAAGCTAGACCTGGTCTCCAAAGAGGAAAAAAGTATACGTTGTATGTCATTCAGCCTTCCACCACTGAGGACACACGGAGACGGACAGCTTATTTGCCTCACGGAAGTTTCAGTCTGGCCGGATGACTCTGTTTCTCTTGGGTCTGTGGAGAAGCAGGGAGGGCATCTTGGAGAGAGCGCACAGCAAAGCCTCAGCTTAAAAGCAAGGAAGCAAAGGAAAATGGGAAGGGCTGAGGTCTCACTGCTCCGTTCCAGGGACGTCCCTAGCTACCCAATTTTCTACTCTAGGCCGGCTACCTTCCAGTAGGGCCACGTGACTATAACATGAGTCAGCACTGCTGGGCCTGGGTGTACTGGTCACACTAATCCCAGCACTGGAGGGCTGTGTTCAAAGTCTTCTTCAACTATAGAGTGTTCCAGGGCAGCCGGGCTACACGATACCATCTCAGAGGGAAAGAAGGTGGTACAAAGGGAATCCTAACCTCAAGGGCACTATGCTAAGTGACGTGGAGCTAGACACAGACAATTGCTGCACGGTACCATTTATATGATGTCACAGTTTCAATCTCCAGTGTCTCCCTATATCCCATGACTTAGGCAGGGCTAGGAATCTGTGCACGCCCTCTGCCCAGAGTTATGGCGCCCAGTCCACACCACTTCTGCTGTCTTATGTAACCTTCAGTTCAACATTACCCAAAAGTACTAAATGGAATACTCTAGAAATAAACAATTCACTTTGTTTCACTATTATAGCATTACTTCACATCATCTCAAGAATACTGGTGGCTATGATACAATAAGTTTTGGATTTTTAATTTTTTTCTTCCTTTTTTTTGTAACCCTGGGACAGCCAGGTATAGTAAAAACCAGTCTCAAAAAAAAATGTGGAATCATTAAATTGATGCTATTTTGTTGTCCAGATTTTTTTTTTTTTTTTGGTTTTTCAAAACATCATTTCTCTGTGTAGCCCCAAGTGTCCTGGAATTCAGTCTGTAGACCAGGCTGGCTTCTAACTCAGAGATCCACCTGCCTCTGCTTCCCACACCACCACCGCCTGGCTGGATTTTCAGTTTTCTAAAGTTGTGCATCTAACAGTGCCCATGTGGAGGTTAGCAAACAACTGTACTCAGAATTACAAGCACGAGCCGGGCGGTGGTGGCTCACGCCTTTAATCCCAGCACTTGGGAGGCAGAGGCAGGCGGATCTCTGTGAGTTCGAGACCAGCCTGGTCTACAAGAGCT
>NC_022014.1:46942431-46963775 GCF_000317375.1 Microtus ochrogaster | reverse complement strand
ATCTCAGACAAGTACCTCCCAGCATCTGCCCTAAACTTGCTAAGTCTCAGGATGACCTTGAACTTCCCATCCGCCCACCTCCACCAAGTACTGGGACCACAACCATGTGCTACACCAGTTTCTAACGATTCTTTGGGACTCCAATGGGAGGTTGGGTGGGCACAACACCTTAGTAGTACACAGTCAATATACTACCCACCAAAGGAAGGAGTGATGCCTTTCTCGGAGACACCTTCCTTGTGCTGTGTCTGTCCTCACTAGACTGGGCATCCTCAGCTGGTACTGGAAGCCATTCCCTAGACCCCAGTGTGCGGCCAGAGTAGGGGCCGAGCAATAATGAAACAAACCGAGGCAGAATTCTCCACTGATTTCTGAGAAGATCCTCCCACACTTTCCAGTAGGGGTGTGGAGCACAGCAGCCTTTCATGGGGCCCTTTACCTCTCACCAGAGTTGTGATTTTGGGTTGCCCCTTCATCCTTAACCCTGAATGCCAGGGGCTAACACTGAAGATCAAAGACACCCCATGAAGACACAGCCCGGCCACTGTTGGAGGCATGCAGTGGGATTCCCAGGTCTCCTGCCCACCCAACGCAACAGAACCTCACAGCAGCCAGCACAGAAAACATTGCTTTATTAACTGAATTCGCCAACACACAAGGAGTGCAGTGGGCTCCTTAGACATAGACCCTGGTGGGGGCCGCAATCCAGAAGCCCCAGTGAGTGAGCAGGACAGGACAGGGCCGGAAACTATGCAGCAGCAGCAGGAGCAGCAGCAGCAACACAATCATGCAGGGCACAGTGGGCACTGGCCACGCGCGGGTGACCGGACATTCTATTGCTTGTTAAGGGTTGCGAACAAGGACAATGTACAAAAAGGAGAAATAGGTCTTTGCGGTAATGAAAAATACATTTTTCTCTACAAAGGAATCTTCTCTAATACAAGAAAATAAATATTGCAACATAAGCCAAAAATAATTTAAAATTGCTCTTTTCAATATATTTTCAATATTTCTCTTGTATATTAACAAATGGCACATCACTTTCTTTGAAACAAAGACAGAAGGTGTTTCCTCCTGTGACATTCATATCACCCTCCCCACCGCCACCCCCAAATGATTTGGATGGAGCACAAGTCTGTGTCCGCGAGGGAAGGCGGCAGGAAGGGCCTTAAAGAACAACCAAAAGTCCCCGACTCCAACACCTCTGGCTCTTTGGCCAATGTGGCCAGCTAGGCCAAGGGCGCAGGAGAGTAGCCTCAAGGACCTTACTACAGAGATCACATATTGTTCTGCGGAGCTTCAGGCGGGAGCACAGGTTGGCCATATGTGGCAATGGCGGGGAAACCCTGTCTAACCTGCTGCTGAGGTTCCTGTAGAATCAGACAGTTGACCCTTTAGAAACCCTAGCAAGTCCCACAGGGTGTCCGCGCATGCTCACGTATGTACACAGTGCTCTGCTGTTCACACACACACACGCACACACGCATGCACGCACGCACGCACGCACACATACTCACTCACTCAGAGTCCAACACTGATGCCCAGGAACCTGGGTGGCTGGTTTCTCCAATGAACCTGTGGCCCTTCCATTGCAGATTCTCACACCATGTACAAAGTCAGAGCCCATTTAATAAAGTAAACAAGCATCCTGTCTTTTTCTTTACTTGTTTCAAAACACACCTAATGAGACATAAAAAATACTTTCCTTGCACATTAGCCTGTGTCCTGTGGCGAGAGGGAATGAGGTGAAAGGCAGCCAGGGCTGGTGGGAAGGGGACCATAGCCAGAATGAGTTAAAGAGCCTTTTCTGCCTCCCTAAGGAGGGGTGTGGATGCGGGCAAGGGAACTGCCTCTGGCCTGAAAATGGTGCCTTGGTCTTAGTGTGGCAAAGCCATCTACACCATGGACAGTGGCCTGGGAGGAGCTAAGGGGAGAGAGAGGCTAATGGGGCATTCTCATCCTCCCTGTGGCCTGACATCTCAAAGGTGGAGACAGCTGTCTGAGGAAGACTGCCTTAGGGCTTGGTCTAGTGAAGGGACCCTCTCGCCAGCCATAGTAACAGACAACTGGGCTTCGTGGCAGGCAGGACCTAGTGGACGGATCGTGTCCAAAGCAGGTGCCAACTGCCAAGAGGCCCAGAACCCAGAGGTCAAAATAAAGAGGCTCTCTGAAGCGCCTCTCTTGCCTGCCCAGCCCTGGCCCTGGGGAAAGAGTGCCAGAGGCCCAGGAAAGGGGGTCAGATTTACCCCACTCATCACTAATGTCTACCAGCAGCGCCCAGCCCCTGCCCTGGGGTGGAACAGAGTGGTCAGGGCTGTGCCCTCTCTCGCCCTACAGTGTTTGGTTGTTCTTTAAGACCCCATGCCCTTTGCGTCCCAAAGGTCAGACCACCAGGCAATCCAGCAGACGAGGTTGCGACCCAAAGTGACTCAAAGCACAGGGTTAAGGAAGGTCTGTTCAAAGGCAGTAAACAAGAGACTGGGGTGGGGTGCTGACGCCAACACTGCATTGTCACTACTACCAAGATGGGCAGGCAGACTAAGTCTAGGTGGTAGCCGATGCCATCCCGAGGCCCAGTATCCTTGGAGTCCACCCCACGCCCTCGGAGTCCATTGGAATCAGACATGTTTGTCCAATCCATCAAACTGAAGTCATTATCTTTGTTTCTGATTTTGCTCAAACTCACCGTCGTACCTTGATAGTTTTGGAGTCGAGGTGGGTGAAGGTCCCGTGTATTTGCTCTTTGTGTATCTGTGCGGTGGCGATGGGGAAACCACGCTGGATTCGCAGTCAGGATTCTCCCTCCCCAAAGGGGGGAGTCCTCAGAGTTTAGGACCACACTCACAGCGGCCCAGCCCAGGGACCATAAATCAACAGCAGCAGCGGCGGCAGGCAGCGGTCTCCTCCTCCGAGGCCTTGGGCCCTTTTCTGTAGGTGTGTGCAATAACCAAGTCTCAGAACTCTGTTGCTAACCAACTCCTTTGAAACGGAAGTTCAAGTCGACAGTTGTCAGGTCCAGGCTGTGCTGTGTATTATGGTCAAAATATTCTTTGGCATTCTCAGGATGATTCGACTGGTTCACTGGACTTTTGCAAGGTTCTGGTTGGAGAAGTTCTGGCTTTACCAGTGGTGGAAGTGACCCAAGAGTAATTCGTAAAAGAAAAAAATTCAAATGTTTTCACGGAATTCCTTTGTTCCCTGAGCTATCACCCTGGGGCCACTCCATCAAAACTCTTCAGAACTACCTGGGGACTTGGAGGAGGAGGGATTGAAGAGGGGTAGGGAAGAGGGTATGTCAGGGAGGGAAAAGGGGGTTAAGGCGCCAAGGGACAAAGGGACACAGGAAGATCCAGCAATACTTCAACCTGCCCCAGCAGGCCAACAGTGGCCTGCCCTGGGCCCCGGGATCCCACTACACTTGTTGGAAGGATGTTTCCAGAAGGAAACCGAAGAGGAAGCTCATCTCTTAGCAGGACTAGGAAACTTCAAAAGGCAAACGGTCTGGTCTGGCCAGCTCCATGTGGAGAGGGCAAGACGGTGGCCGAGACTGGCCCCAAAGGAAGAAAGGAAGTTGAAGCCCCAGAGTGATTCTCTGCAGTGGGCTGATCTGAGCCCCAAGCCCCAGGCTGGGCACTGGCCCTCCCTTGGAGCCTTCCACCTGGATGGGTGGTTGGCTGTTTGGGGAGTCCCCTGAGTAAAAGCACAGCTCAGGAAGGATTCTGGGAACCACTTCCCAGAGCTGCTTGGGCTGGGCACTGGCAGGGACAGAGCAGCAAGGGAGGGGAGGGGGGTTGCGGGTGGGCGGGCGGGCCTCAGATGTTGTGGGCTATTCGGGAGCCAGCGGGCCCCCTGCACCCCCTCAGTGCTTTCTCATAGAAACTCGTTGTGCTTGTAACAGTGAAGAGACTGGGTGTCACCCCTTATTCTTCCTTAGGGATCAGTGGAGTGCAGCAGGACACCTCCCCCACACCCAAAACAGACCCCAGTGCAGTCTGGGGGGGACAAGGCGGGGCAGGCCCTGGAATGGCCCATCTGCCATGAAATAATGCCCAAACGACAGTCTGTGTCACCCAGTGGCAGTGGGCAGGAGCCCTGAGCTCTCCCTCACCTTGTCTACATCAAGCCAGAAGCCCAGCGATGTTGCATGGGCTGGGACAGGGTGGCACATAGAACCTGGCATAGCCCCTGGCCAGGGCCACGGGAGGAATCCTAATGTTCTAGGCCAGCACAGAGGAAAGACAACGGAGTGGAATTCAGAACTCTCTATATATTAAAAATAAAACCACGACAGAGTGGTGGGTCTGGGACACTCAGCAGTTGGAAATGGCAGTTGTGATTGGGCTGAGACCCTGTGGGGGGACCAGGGCAGGGCCCCGGTGAGTTAGGAGGCCAGTACCCCCATGCGAACCACCTCCTCTGCTCCTGCCTCTAAATCAGAGTCGCTCATCTCCTCGTCAGAGAAGTAGCCGTCAGCCTCGGTGTCGAAGTGCAGGCTGACCTTTGGCCTCTCGGTCACCGCAGATGACAGTCCCGTCCCAGCGTCAGACCTAGTGCTTGGAGGTTTCCGACTGACCTTGATCTCTCGGGGTGGCCGGAGCCTGCCCAAGGGCTTGGGGCTCACTGTAGGGCCAGGCACTTGGACATTCAAGTCGGAAGCCACGAGGGCTGTCTCGTCCAGGGTCTCGGAGGCCAACGGTGGGGGGCTTTCCAGTGCTGCTGGGACAGGACAGTCCCCAGCTGGAGGGCTGGACGGCAAATGAGAAGAGGTCCTCCGTGGTGGCTTTCTGGCGGGTGGTCCTTGCGTGCCCTTGCCACTGCCAGCATCCTGCGCCCAGGGCTTCTTGGGTGGCTTGTCTGGAGTGGTCCGTGCGCTGGGCCCATCCTGAAGCGGGGGTGGTTTCTTTTTGGCAGGCAGGCGAGTGCGGCCTCGGGCCTTCCTGGCAGGGTCACCAGGCCGCAGTGAGGGGTCCCTCATGAAGCTGAGTAGTGTCTCCTCATCCTGCAGCAATTCCTCGGAGAGCAGACCCGGAGCGGGATCCTCCCGGTGCCCACTGTTCAAAGACCACTCGCTCATGGCCATGTCTTCCGCCGTGATGTGCACCGACTGTGCCAACCAGCTATTGAAGAAAGTGCCGTCGATGGGGAACGAGGTGGAAAGACCTGACGGGTGCAAGAACAAAAGCAGGTGTGTATCACCCTTTCGGGTAGCCCAAGACAACCAACCCACCCAGGCAAGACACCTGGTTCTGTCTACCCCTCCCACCAAGGCCACCGAAGAGCGGGGCCAGACACTGTCCCTGCTCGCCAGGGTGACCAACCCCAGGACTGGCTTTGCAAATTGTGTAGCAGAGCGGAGAGGAAGGGAAATAGTGAGTTCCTTGCTCAATGGCTAAGAATTTCAAAGTGGGAAGAACAGAGAGGCCACCAGGGGGCACTGCGTCTTTACAGGCTGTTCCTCCAGAGGCTTGGAGGAAAGCACCTGTCAGAGATGTCTCCCTGAGACAGGATGGCCAGGATCAGTTTCAGCTTTGGCCTATTGTGACAGGGACTAGGGGGTCTGCTGTCACTTTTCTTGGTCTCTGGGTGGCTCAAGAAAGGTTGACTGGGGTTGAGCAAACAGCCCGTGTGTGTGTGGGGGGGGGGGGAAGGGGGGGGGGGGGGAAGGTGGTGGAGGTGGAAACTCCGGCAGGGTGGAACAGGGAGGGACAGACTTCTTGGGGTCTTCCCCTCCCACCACTGGGCTGATTTCTAGGGACCTCTGGGAGAATCCAGCAGCTCCTGAGCTGACAGAACTGTCTCCATCCAGCTAGAAGTCTTGGGATCTCAGGTGAAGGAAGGGAGGCCGCGATGGTGTGGGCACCGGTCTAAGTGGCTCTCCTGAGGCGGCCAACTCTGCTTCATGCCGCTGGCCTCCTATGGGGTGAAGCTGAAAGAGCCGGTGCATGCCAGCTCACAAGGGCCCCTCACTTACCCAGCTGTCCCAGGACAGATTCAGGCCCAGCCTTTATTTTCTCTTTCTTCTCGGGGCTGCTGCCCTTGGGACCCTCTCGGCCTTTCCTCTTCGAGTCACTCCTCTTGCCCTTCGTTCGCCTCCCAGGAGGCTCTAGGTTAGAGAAAGAGAGTTAAACTTGAGAGGCAGCCCAGCGGTCCTCCATCATTTGTGTCTGCCCTCCTGGACACCAAGGTTACAGTCAGGGTGTCAGACACAGGCAGAGCTGGAGGAGAACAAACTGCCCATGGCTCTAGGAAGGCCTTGGCTTGGACTTCAGTATGATCTACGAAATGGACAGTCCTTGCTGAGTCCTGCGGGGTGACAACAGTGACTGGATGTTCTATGGACAGGGTAGGACCAGGAGCTGGACACAGGGCAGAAGAGCATCACCTGGGGCTAAGAGGCTTAGTTTCGGGGATGACACCACAGCCAAAAGCCTCTTACCCTGCTTCTGTGGTGACACAGAGGTTCCAGTTTTGTATCTGGCACTCGCATCCCCTTGGTCTACAAAAGAAGGTCCCCAGTTCCTCAGCAGAAGGGTTTCCCAAACACTGTTTTAAATGGGTGCAAGTCGTGTCCTGAGATGTTCTCACCCTGAGAGCCTTTAGCTGGACCCCAGTTTCCTTGCCTGTGACACGGTCCCCAGGCATGAGACCTCCCATGTCTCACCCTAGTCCCCACAGCTTCCTCTAGGCACCGTCCCTCCCCTAGGTTCATCCATTTCAAGCAGGGGTAAAGCAGTCTCCTTTGAAGAGGCACTGCACTGAACAATGGTGCTTTCTCCTACCCAGGACAAGGAGCTACAGCATCTCCAGACCTTAGGTTGGGGTGCAGACACTCTGGCGTGTAGGATTCTGTGCTTCAAGGCGCTACTCCTCCTTGCTAATCTTAGCTTCCTTGAACACAAGGACTTTGTACGGGCTTTGGGAGTTCTCAGGAAGACATGTGTGGCCTCCTCCAAGTGCTGTGGTGTCCTCCTCAATACCTGTCTCCGAACCGCCACTGACCGCACATCCTGGGACACTAGTGTCCCCCTCAATACCTCCGTCCCCAAACCGCCACTGACCACACACCCAGGGACACTAGTGTGCCCCTCAATACCTCCGTCCCCAAACCGCCACTGACCACACATCCTGGGACACTAGTGTCCCCCTCAATACCTCCGTCCCCAAATCGCCACTGACCGCGCATCCTGGGACACTTTACTTTCTCGCTCCAGAGAGCTAGTAAGCAGGCTAGAAAGGTCTGGAGGCTACAGAGCAGACAATTCTGCAAGCCCATGACCTGCTCTGACCTCTGTAAAACGCCACAGTAATTTCCTTTCTTTTTTCCTTTGATTATGCTGGGTTTAATTCCCAGCACTCATAGGTGGCTCATGACCATCTTTAACTCTAGTCCCAGGAGATCTGACACTCCCTTTAACATCCATAGGCACCAGGGATACAGGCAGGGCATGTACAGATATGCAGCCAAAACATTCACACACACAATAAATAGAGGTAAGAAAATGGTTCTTAGCCAGGTAGCTGCGCATGCCTTTAATTCCGGCCCTCAGGAGGCAGAGGCAGGAGAATCTCTTGAACCCAACACCTGCCTGGTCAACAGATAGCCAGGGCTATACAGAGAAACCCTGTCTCATAAAACAAGCAACAAAGAAAATGGTTCTTATATAGTCAGGGATGGTCTTGAACTTACTACGTGGTTGTGGATGACCTGAAACTCCTGATCCTTTGGCCTCTACCTCCCTAGTGCTAGGATTACAGATGTGCACCAGAACAAACATCTGGTTCTATGCAGTGCTGAGGATCAAATCCAGGACTTCATGCATGTTAGGCAAGGGCCCTATCAAGTAAGCTATGCGCCCAGCCACTCAGAGACCAGAAGAGGGTGCTGGATCCCCTGGAACTGGAGGTACAGACAGTTGTGAGCCAGCAACTGAGTCCACATCTTCTGGAAGAACAGCCAGTTCTTAATCCCCGAGTCATCTATCTCTCCAACTCTTTTTTTTTCCTTTTTAATTTAAGCTTTCTTTCTTTCTTTCTTTCTTTCTTTCTTTCTTTCTTTCTTCCTTTCTTTTTTTTAAAGAAAGGAGCTCAGTATGTAGCCCATGCTAACCCTGAACTCAAAATCCTCTGGTTTCAGCCTCTTGCGCACTGGGTTCACAGGTATGTTCCATCACCTACCTGGCTTCCACGAATGCTGGTAACCCCAAAGGCTAAAGGGAACAACTCAGCTATTGGCAGAGAAGGGGGCAGCACTCCCTCTAATGGCACCTAGCAGCTCTCTTCCTCTTCCACTCAAGTCCCAGAATGACCCACAAGGCTGATTGGGCAGGGGCAGTCCACGTCTCCAAAATTGTCTACCCAGTCATTTCTGCTGCACATGTTCAACATTTGCGTGTGATGGCATGTGTATGTGGGGTGCTAAGCATGTCTTCCTTAACGTGTCCAGAGTCCGTAACTAACCAATGCAATCAACATCAAGACCTTTGTCCCCCCATTTCTAGATTTGGATAAATGAATGTTATACCCAGAGAACGAAAGAGGACAAAGAAAATACAGCTGATTGGAGCCGCAATCTCATCACGCAAAACCAGAGAGAAGAAACGCACGGCCTCATCTCTGCGTAGCTGCCTCCCTGTGGACTGACCCCCCAGGCACGCCAGGATTCAGGGAAGCTGGCCAGCTCCTGCCTATCTTGAGTCCAGCAGAGCCAGGAAAACTGTGGATCTGCACCTGTCCTTATGCAAGCAAAGCCACTGTTGATAGAACTGGGCTGTCCCAGGGAGCCAGTGGTGCCGGAGGGAAGCTTGAAAGTCACAGCTCCAACTCTGGCTCCTTGCCTACTCACACAACCAGGGCCTTGACAGGTTCCCATATGGGTCTGATGACTGCAATGGAGGAGGGAAGGTGCCGCGCCTACCTCGACACAGGTCTTGCTCCATAAGCTTCATCTGCAGGTGGAATATCTGCTCCTGGAGCTTGCAGATGGTATGCTTCGTTCTCTCGCGCCTTGTCACCATGTAGCACAGGTTCCTAACCTGAGGAGACGGAAGAGAGGTTTCTCACCATCTCAGACGGGCCATCCCAAGGAGCCTCGTTGCTGGAGAAAGCAGTGTTTCCGGATGTGGGCCACGGCTGCTACCTCCCGTCTGCCCAAGACATTTGAGAATTCACTACCACACCCTGAGTGTGCAGGGAGTATCTGGTCTCTCCGTCACGTACCTTTCCTCAGAGACAAGCATCACTGTAAATCCCAGCACCCGCCCCAAGGTACCAGAGGCACTGTACTTTCAAATGAGCATAATCTGGCAGAATAGCTTTCCCAAGTCTACCTGCTACACCAGGACCTGAGCCAGGCCCCTGCCACTTCCACCAATGCTCATGTATCCGCAGAGACAAGATGCCTTACTTTATAAAGGACAGCAACCTCTTACAACCTCTTAACTTTCTCAGGCCTGCCGAGAGAGTCCCTACAGCAGGCTCTGAAGTCTACAGGACAGGGACACATTCTTCAGGCTATCTGGAAGCATCTAAGGTCAACCTTTCAGTGCCTCCCCCCCCCCCCCGTTTTCTCACACACTTCTCAGGCTACTGAGGCCAGGATTCAGCCCTTGAGACACTCCCTTGGTCTGGCATTTCCTTTGGGTTCATACGGAGTTTTCCAGAAACAGGGACAGCTGTTTTTGACCACAGCTGTTCAGCCTGAATCCTATTTCCACCGAGGTCTTCCTCCATCTAGTCCCACGTTGGTGTTCAGGTCTGACTTAGTTAAGTCTCTCTGTCCTTAAGCTGCCTGGGGTGGCCTTTAATTCAAACTCCTCCTTCTTAGCATGAACTCCTCCTAGTTCAAGGGACCATGGCCAGATCTCTGTTGGGTACGGCTTTCCCCCTTTCCTTTCTGAGACTAGTTGTGAAAAAGATTCTAGAAGATCAAATATCAGCCTACAAGCATCAACAGGATGGATTCAGTACAGACTCTCCTGGGATTTTCCATGTGTGTACTCCCAATCTGCACTGTGAACACCAGGCCACCACGGTCCACCCATCACTGACCCCAGTTTTACCAATTCCCATGTTCAGTCCCTTCCTCAAGGGACAGCCCTCGACCTTGACCACTTGGTGCCAGCCTTGGACCCTCCTACCATGGCCCACCTTCCAACCAGCCTCCTCTCCACAATCCTGCACACCAGCCTGGCTCTGTGCCTATTGTTTGGGAGGAATTTGTAGAAAGCAACACGGTCAGGTTCTCTCTTTCCAGAGCAGAGGAGCTCCCTGACCCAGGACTAGAGAGTGGCAAGGCTTCCTGGATAAAGGAACAGCTAACCTCAGCAGGAGGCTTAGCTAGGCCTTGTGGTGACAGTGTCATGGGGGGGGGGGGAGGCAAAGCCAACCAGCAGGGGGTAGGGGTGGGGAGCAGGCTCTGGGGGTACTCTATTGGGCCCAGGACAGTTGTAGAAGTCATGCCATGACTCGGCCTCGCCTCCACCCACAACTGACCCATCAGTATGTTCACACCAGTCTGTCCTGGTGACTGACACCGTCTCCCTTCACAGCCTGGTCCTGCCCATCCCCCAGCCTTTCACAGGGACAGTAAAGCCACCCCTCAGCAATGCTCTTGAAATGCAAATCAGTCCACTTCCTGGCGGACTTACACCTTCCAGGGCCTCTATATGGGTTGATTTCCCCAAGATTTCCTGCTGGGAACCTCAGAATGGG
The DNA here is from genome assembly GCF_000317375.1 of Microtus ochrogaster. Classification (NCBI taxonomy): domain Eukaryota; kingdom Metazoa; phylum Chordata; class Mammalia; order Rodentia; family Cricetidae; genus Microtus; species Microtus ochrogaster. The sequence continues at coordinate 46,953,065 of NC_022014.1, read as the reverse complement.
ACGTAAGGGCTGAGAAGATAAAATTAGCTAAGATGAAGTCATCCTGGGTCAGGGTGGGCCCTTTCGTCAATTGACTGGTGTCCTTAGACAAGGCTGAATGAAGACAAAGGGCCAGAGGATGGAGTGGTGACAGAGGTAGAGAATGGAGTGACTGTCCACCAGCCAAGTGCTGCTCAGTATTTTGGCAAGAGACTCCAATCTAGGGACTGACAAGGAGGAAAATGGCAGGGTCCAAAAATGACAGGATCCACCTCCCACTGGTCCTCTCCATCCCTCAGAGGGCAACAGGGGAGGGGCTCCCACACAAGGTCCGTTCAGCCTCTGGAAGAACTCCTGTAGCCAGAACCACAATCGCATCCCTGCAGGGCCTGACAGCCAGCGCGGTTGCTAGGGGACATGAGCTGGCATTTGCAGGGCTGATGTCCACTACTGCAATTTTTCTGTCAGCCATGAATAACTCTGGAGGCAGCAGCGGCCGTGCCCATCCACACAGCACCTGCCAACGTCCAGGCCTGCGGCTGAACAGCCAGTAAAGACACCCATGCCGGAGCTCCAGGTCTCGCTCCTCTTGGGAGCCCACTCTGGGGACACAGAGCTGAACTGCTTCCGGGGACAAAGGTGACAATGAACCTGCAGTGGGCTAGGTAAGGGGCCTCATATCCCTCTAATTCTAGCACTAGGGAGGGTGAGGCAGGAGGATTGCCATGGGTCTGAGGCTAGCCTGGGCTACAGGGTGAGACTTGGCCTCAAACAGAATAAACCACACAGGCCACTGTCCTTGTGTGACCCCATGCCCAACTGGATCCTTGCTTCCATTTCTCGGAAAAGGAAACAGAAACAGTCATAGAGCTGGGGGATGGGCGGGGGAGACTAGAGTCAGTAAACGGCCAGGCCACCCAAGACCTCCAACTCCAACTCACTCCAGAAGCAGGCCCGAGCTGGCCTGGTGCCCAGGCAAAGGCGGGGCACTCTCTGCTATTGGCTCTAGGCCATGTTTGGAGACTGGGCCTCTTGGCCAGGCCACTGCCACCATGGGGCTCTGCAGAGACCACCCTCTCCTGCTTGATTTTCATTGGTCTAAACCACCAACGTGTGGTCCTGGGGGGGGGGGGGCCAAGGTTGGGTGTCAATGCTATCTGATAGCTGTGTTTAGCTATGAGGACCCTGGGAAGCAGTTTAGAAAAGGGGCTCCTGTCACAAGCCCCCAAGAGCTGTCATAGTGTTCCAAGTACTTCCAAGTTCTCACACCTCTTCTTTAGATGCTCAGATAGGTGTCACTCTGCCCTTGGAGCGATCTGTGGTCGCCCTACCTGCCCTGAGCCTTTAGATCCTGACTGTTCAGGCTTGCCGGCATAGCAGGCCTTGCCAGCCTCAGACAGTAGCCCCTGTATCAGCTGACACCGGGGTGGGAGGCTGAAGGGATAAGAAGACACACTTGCTCAGGAAAATCTACACAACTGTTAACAGCCAATATTGCTTTTCTCAACTCCCATTCCCACCCTCGAAGTCCAAATCCAAGGTCAAGCTCCAGCCCAAGGAGACTGAGGCCTCCTATCAGTTCACCCACTCCCCTGAGCCCCAGCAGCTGAGCCTGCCTCCTGGGCAGGGAAGGTCTTCCTCGGGAAGTCAAGTCCGGTGGGGGCCACACCCAGGCTGACTAGCGCAGACCTTGAGGTAAAATCTGCTAGGTCCTCTGGGACAGTGATGACCCTGGAGACCTGGGGGTGGGGCTTTGGAGAGGCCTCAGGACAACTTCCATAGGAGCTGTGATCTCCTCGTGACAGCAGGCTGAACTGCCTGGGAAACAGAGGCTGCAATGCAACCAGCTTTCCCCTCTGGCCTGGCTGAACCAGGGACATGTGATTCTTAACACACGGCCTCCTGACCTGGTGGCAGACTTAGTGACTGTCAGGCAGTGAGGTTCCTCTCCGGCCACCAGGGCAGGGCAGATGTGCAGAATGGGGAAGCTGAGGACAATCACTGTTACTCCACACAGTGTACCACCCATCCGACAGACGGGCTCACTGAGGCACAGAGAGAAAAAGCCATTCCACACAGCACAGCACAGCACAGATCTGACAGACCGGCTCACTGAGGCACAGACAGGAAAAGCAGTCAATAACAGAGTCCCTCTGAGGCTTCCAATCAGGACTGTCTCCTAACACAGCCCAGGAAGAGATGACATGTTACCTGGGCCCATGAAGGACACCGTGACACAATTCTACAGTTCTTTGAACCCTAGAATTTAACATTCAGAAAAGGACCGCCAGAGCAGCTCCTGAGATTCAGAGGGCCCGTCTATGGATCCAGACGTGTTCACCTCCCTCAGCCCCACAGGTACCACCAGGGCCCAAGCCACACCTCTATCCTATATCCTAGAATGAAGGCAGACCTGTTTGTAGCTCTCTCTCTCTCTCTCTCTCTCTCTCTCTCTCTCTCTCTCTCTCTCTCTCCCTCCCTCCCTCCCTCCCACCCTCTCTCTCTCTCTTTCTCTTACTCAGGCGAGGCCTGGAATACCTCTGTGGGGGAATGTCTGATGTTAGGGGTCACTTTGTTCCCTGTGCTCTGTCCGTGGAGTCACAGCCACCATTCACCCCTGCCTGCCCAGGTCCAGCCAGGACAAGCTTGCCTGGTAACTGGACAATTCCAGTTCTCAATGCCTCAAGACAGAGACTTCCCAGGTAATACTGACTCCTCTGGTCCTAGTCACCTTTCACAGAGGTCAGAAGTGGGACTAAAGGCAGTGGTTACTAGAATCCTTCCCTCCTGTCCCCATAGGCCACCTTCACCAAGGCCTGGGAAAAGGCTGGAGCAAGAGAGACTCAGAAGTCAGGTGGTGGTGGTGGCACATGCCTTTAATCTCAGCACTCAGGAGGCAGGGATCAAGGCCAGCCTGGTCTACAGAGCATGTTCCAGGACAGCCAGGGCTGTTACACAGATAAACCCTGTCTCAAACCCCCGCTCCGAGAGAGAGAGAGAGAGAGAGAGAGAGAGAGAGAGAGAGAGAGAGAGAGACAGACAGACAGACAGACAGACAGACAGACAGACAGACAGACAGACAGAAAGAGTCAAAGACCAAGAGTCTGCAGAATCGGTCTGTGAAACACCCTCATCCCATATTGTCTTCTAATCCTGGCAGCCTTCCTGCCCGAGCCCTGGCTGCTCCAGGCAGGGCACATGGAGTCTTAGCCAAGGACTTAGGCAAAGCCTCTGACCCACCGGGGCCACTTACCCTCTCCAGGTCCTGCCTCAGATGGGTAAAAAGCTTCAGGCGGCGATAGAGGACATCCTGCTCCTGCTGGGCCAGGTTGTCCACCTCGTCGGTCTTGGGCGTGAGCAGTGGTTGGTTGGCATTGGCTCTCCTCTTCAGCTTCCAGTACTGGTAGATGAAGTCCACCAGCGCTTCGGCCAGGTCCAGCCGTTCGGCCACCTCTGCCGGCTCTACCAGCTCATAGAAGTTTTCTTCTAGCTGCTGCAGCCGCTGCTTGCGTAGGGTCACCTTTTCCAGGTCCTCGACGGCCTGGCTGGGCTCCACGGGCTCAGGAGTAGGCTCATTCCGAGGGCCCCCGTCACTGTGCTCCTGGCAGAGTGACTTGAACTTGACCTCATCGTTGTCAGCTAATATGGTCCGCATTTCCAGGCCTCGGTCAAAGGCGCACGTGACGTGGAACGCCGTGATGCAGGAAGGCATGGAACACTGGAGGGGGGGAAGGACAGGGTCAGGCATCAAAGGAGCCCCAAGAACAACGGTGTGTGCTGGGGAGAGCCTACATAAAGTGGCATGGGCTCCAACATCTCAATGTGGAAGGAGCTTTGGCAGGAAAAACCCAGGAGCCCTGGGGCAGCTGGAAAGGTAATGGAACAAATCCCAGGTACCCCCGAGGGAGCCAACAACCAGAAGATGATGACTCTCCTGGGGACAAGATGCCCTGTGCTGTGGGAAAAATTACTTTATGTACGCTGAAGAGGGTGAGGCCTTCTTTATTACATTGCCATCAAAGTCAGGAGTCTGCCCCAGTTCTGCTCTCTGGGAGCAGCTGGATCCCTCCCTTCTCTTGTCCAAACCGTCAAAGGGTGGATGGACCACGCCTCCCAGCCTTGGATCGAGACTGGACCACTGGAACCAGTTCGTCAAGAGTATACCCAACGTAGGTACCACTGTCAGTGTCCAGAGTCCTTCTGGAGGGCTGATAAATGGGGCGGAGGCCTATTTTCAGGGTTCCTGGGGGAGATGAGAGGGATAAAGGAGGCCTTCCACCCCCACAGCAGAGACTAGAAACACCGCAACCCCTGCTTTGTGAGAAAAGCAAATCCACAGCTCCCTCCACATCTGGATCAGAACTGTGAGGCTTGCCTTTGTGTTTTGAAAACCTTGTGTTATCCTAATGATGACCAAGAAGAGAGCCATCATCACAGGTAGACCAGTAAGCCTGTCTTTTGTCAGGAAGACCCATTTGCTGAGCTGGAGAGAAATCTAGATTTCCACTCCTCTCATATGTCAGGGCTGCAGTCTGAAAGGCCAATGTATTCTTCAAGTCCAGAGACACTTGCTCTCGTAGGGAAAGCAAAGTTCTTAGCATTCCACAGGTGGGATCTGTCCCTATTCCTTGGAAGCCTGGGGGACATAAGAGATGTCCTTTCCTGATGGGCCAAGAACCAAGCATGGCCCCAGCACTGAGCCTCTCAGGCCCATCAGTGGTGCAGCCACAGGGGACAAGCGGTGGTAACAACTGGGGCCTTAGTTCCTCTAGGCACATCTGTCTGATGTAAGAAGTTGGCTTGGGGTAGCAGGAAGAAGACCACATACCTGGATGCAGGTGCCCGTGCACTCTTTGCAGAGGCTGCAGGACAGGGCCCAGCGGCTGGCTGGAATATGTGAGATCTTGGTAATGGGCTCCATCTTCTCTGGACAGCCAATGCTGACCTGGGCAGAATACATGGAGCTGCATCAGTGCCTAGTGGGAAGCTGTCTGTTGTAGCCAGATAGCGTGCAGACAGAGCCGTGGTTGAGCTCCCAGGTCCTAAGTCCTCCCTTACTCGACACGGGCAGAGTTTGAAGTCTGGGTTCCCTACCCAGGCTCACTTGGATCTAGCCCTAGAGTGTGTATGTGTAAGAGTGTAGCTGGCTAGAAGTATGTTCCTGGGAGAGCAGGCTCTGAGATAGGTACATGCATGTGTGTCTGTGTATGTTCATGACCCAGCACAGGTGTGGAGGTCAGTGGACAACTTGCAGGAGTCAGTCCTCTCCTTCCCCATGGTGGTCCCGGGGATTGAACTCAGGCCATCAGGCTTGGCAACAAGCACCTGCTAAGCCCTCTCACCAGCCCCCGGGGATGGGGTTCTTAATAGGTCAGTCTGTCTCTGTTGTAACTAGGAGAGAGGGCACTGAGCGGCAGTCCTGGCTTCCAGATGCAAATCTGACACAAACAACCACTACCCCAAGAATGGCAAGGTAGACCTCAGTGGTTTGGAACCTCTGGACTGAGAACCAGGAAAGGAAGAACCACATGCTAACAGGGTCTCCTAGCTTGCTACTAGGTACCGTCAGCAACGGACAGGTGTTGCAATACAAAAGAGCTGACCAAAATCCTTGTGGATTTTAGCATCTCTCGTGTTAAAGAAATGGATGGTTACTGTGGACCCGGCCTGATGTCCAAGGCCCTCCCACGTGACCCCAGCCTCTGCACCCCAATCCCAGTAAGAGGGCAGGCCCACCCACTACCTGACTCCCGGCTGTTACCCTCTAGACCAGGAGATTATCTGTGTACCCCTGCTTGGTTTTGAGACAGGACGTCATATAACCCAGGTGAGCATCAAACTCAAGATGCAGCTAGCTGATAATCTTGAGCCCATCACCTTCCACCTCCATCTTCCAAGTGCTGGATTTGCAGGCATATGCCAACAAGTCTGGGTTCACTCTGATTTTAACCTAAGCCTTCTTCCGATGGATCCCATAATCTGAGTCCTTCCTGTTTGACTGGAGTCTGGACCTCAAATCATCCCTCCTGAATGTCCAGTAGCTAGTCACTTGACTTCCCGGTAGACATTGCACCTAACCTATGACCAGGTCCACAAACACTATTCCCGGTTATTCCCAAACCTGTCACTGAGTCTTCACGGGAGCCCAGCAGCCCTTTCTTTTCCTATACGCTCACCTAAATTCTGCCAGGTCCATCCCAAGCTCTCCACACCCCTTCCCCTATTCACTGAAATCTTCTAGTTCCCATGCTTACACACCTCGGGAATCCACAGGGCACAGCTAACGTGCACCCACTTGGTCCCACTTCTGGTGGGCTTCAAGGCTCCTCCTCGCTTGGGGCAGAGCAGGCACTTGGGCTGGACTCCCAGGGCACATGTCCGGCACAGCCAGCTGCCCGTAGGCACCTTGAGGATCCCGTAGCATGCCTGGGAAGAGAGCAGGTGGTCATGGGTCAGGGGCATTGGCAAACTGGCTATGTCTGGTCAGCAACTTGCCAGTGGTGCCAGCTCTGTCTCCAGGCAACAATGGGTAGCAGAGTGTACCTGAGGGTGTACTCATGCTCTGGTAAAAAGGTGGGGGCTGCTCTCTGCTGAAGACCCGTGTAGCCACAAGTTCCTAACCAGCACGGGCTATAGGGAAAACCTCAACTGCTTCCTAAATTGACCACTCCCCACTTCTCCTGCTATGCCACAGTGTAGGAGAGACACATGGACCCAAGAGCTGCTGCGTAGCTCAAGTCCCTGCTCCCCAGGATCTGTCTAGTTCAGCTGTAGTGGGTACATGTACCTCAAAGTTGGGGCCAGAGTGGGTCCCCTGGCTACAAATCTGCGAACAAGGCTACAGATACAAAGGACCTAGACCTCAGGACCTGAGATTGAGAAAGGGGATCTACAGGTTGGAGAGATGGCTCAGCAGTTAAGAGGGTTTGCTGCTCTTGCAGAGGATCCAAATTCAGTTTCTAGCACCCACATTGTGACTGACAAGCACATTTAACTCCAATTCCGGGGGTTCAATGTCCTCCTCTGGCTTCCCTGGGACTAAGGTACACGTTGGGGAATATTATTTTGAGGTGTGTGACTTTCTCTGCATTTGTTTAACTCTGTGAATTTGTGTTGCTGTGTCTGTCTAAAACACCTGATAGTCCTAATAAAGAGATGAACGGCCAATAGCGAGGCAGGAGCAAGGTCAGGCGGGGCTGGCAGGCAGAGAGGATAAAGAGAGAAAAACAAGAGCACAAGGAAACCAAGACACCCGGGGCAGCCACCCAGCTACACAGCAAGCCATGGAGCAAGAAGTAAAGAAAGGAATACAGAATAGAGAAAGATCAAAGCCCAGAGGCAAAAGGTCGTCGGGATAATTTAAGAACAGCTGGCAAGAAACAAGCCAAGCTGAGGCCGGACATTTATAAGTAATAATAAGCCTCCATGTGTGTGATTTACTTGGGAGTTGGGTGACGGGTGCCCCAAAAAACCAAAAGAGTAAAACATCCCACAAGAGGCACACACCTAATTCACTCACATATATGAAGCAAAACACCCTATACATACAATAATAAAACGAATTTTAAGAAATAAAGAAAGGGTAACTGTGGGCTGGGGAGATGGCTTGGCAGTTAAGAGCATTTGCGGCTCTTTCAGTGGCCCTGAGTTCAGTTCCCAATACCCACATCAGATAGCTCACAACCACCTTTAACTCTAGCTCCAGTGAGACTGGCTGCCTCTGACCTCCACAGGGACCCACCGATACAAAACACACCTACACACACACACACACACACACACACACACACACACACACACACACACACACACACCTACCCACCCACCCACCCCCCGCCCCCAAAAAAAAAGAAAAGGAAAGGAAAAGATTTAAAGAGAAAAGTTTTAAAGGAAAAGAAAGGCTTGCTCTGTTACAACGGTAAGAAACACTCTAGTATAGTTGTACTGTATGTATTTCCTAATTTATTGGGGACAGAATATGGCAGGCCACAGGCTACATGTGAAGGCCGAAGGGCAGTTTTGTGAGTCGGTTCAATCCTTCCACCTTATATGGGTAACTGAACTCATGTCACCAAGCTTCCAAACAAGTCTCTTTACCCACTGAGCCACCTCACAAGCTTAGCCCTATTATCGTTCACTAAGCAAATAACAATTTGCTTTTTGGGGGGCGCCTGGGGTAGTGCTGGGGATGAGTATCAGGCAAGCACCCTTCCAGAAAGGTCATACTTGCAACTCTGCTCTGACTGTTCCCATTTGTTTACAGTTTACAAAACAGAGCCCCCAGAGAAGCCAGGAACTTTCCCCTGAGCCTCCTGAGCTGTGAAGGCAGAACCATGCTTTGAAATCAGGCAGCTTGCTCTCTCTCCATCACTACCTGATGCCACTGTCCCTCTGCAAGGTCAGGATGTGAGGAGCTGGGGACAGTTTTCTGAGGGGAAGACCCGAGAAAGACACAGAGAAGACAGACTCCCCAAAGGACACTTGCTTAGGTCTGGCTAGCAGGACTGCGCCAAGGAGGCCCCGGATGTCCCAGGTACTGCCAGGCATTTGTGTTACTAACTTCTCTGTCTCTAGTCCTCCTTAGGGCTCTTGGTCCACAGTGCGCATGTTCCTATAACCAACTCAACCAACGTCATCAGGACTTAGGCAGTGTGCATGCACACGGTAAGGGAGAGGGCGATAGGGTCCACTCACCTGGTGCACACAGACATTGCACTTGTCACAGAAGACCATCTCGTTGCCGTCCTCGCCTTCAGGGGAGCGGCACACGTCACAGACGACATCCTCATCGTACTCGATGCCCAGCCCCTCCTGTGTCTCAATGGCCTGGGCCATATTCTGGTGGCACAATGTCTCCAGCTCCTCAAGGACACGCTCTAGTGTGAGCTCATCCAGCTCGGGCCTCTCTGCAGGCGGGACAGCAGAGGACATCATTAGCAGTTTAGCAGGCTTTGCGGCAATCAGGGCAAAGGTATCCGTGGTGTTAGGGAGAAGGCTCCGTCCAGCCATCTACAGTATGACCGGGGCCTCAGCTCCATCTAGGACAAATGGACCATCCAATCTCAAAGGTTCCTGCCCATCACGGCTGCTTCACTGTCTACTCGGAGGGCCCGTGACTACTCCCTCCCACTGTATGGGAACAATGAAGGGTGTCTGTGGGATGCAGCTGGCTTCATGAGAGATCCGCTCCTTACACTGTGTGTATATTAACTGTGTCCACTCAGATAGTGGCCAGGCTGATCTTCCCCGGGGACATGTCAACGGGCTTCACCCAGGAAGCTTTACGCCCATTAACACTGTTTCTACCAGCATGCTAACTTCATGTGTCATTGAGCCCTGTGAATTACTTCTTGCTCTTACCCCTGCCTGACAACTGTAGATACCTGGGAGACAGAGACAACAAAAAGTCCACCACACAGTAACGCCGTAAGAATGTCCCCCAGTCCCCCAGTCACAGCCGCTGCCTCTCTGGAGGTGCAGACGCTATCCAGGGCTGGGAAGAAGACGATCCCTGCCGGCTGCAATCATATTCCCGGTGTGGAAGGATCACCTACCCATCTCCTTGAGTTCTGAGTTGAGGAGTTCCAACCAGTAAGCATCGATCTCATCCAGGTCGTAGCGGCTGCCTCCTGGCCAGTCAGGATGGGTACCCTCACCAAGTGTGGGGCTGTCTGGGGACACCTGTGTAGGGGGACCTTTCAGTGGTGGGAGGAGCCTGTGAAGCCAAGAGAGGGAGCAGTAAAGGGAGGGGCCTTAGCTGGTTCTCCTCAGTCAACCTGGCTGAGGAACTGGGGACCCCAGGGAAGACATGAGACGCTGATGCCCCACGAGGCCCACCCCTTGTGTCCATCCCCTCTTTCCATTTCTTTCTATGTTGCCAGTCTGCCTTATAGACTCCATTAACTATGCATCTACAGGAATAGCAGACCCTAAGGGCCATAAAGCAGAGTGAGGTCCATGTGGGAATGACATCTGCCCTGCCCAGTCAGGGCTATTCCCACCCTGGACCAGCCCCTGCCTGGGGCTCCAGGTGTCCCAAGTGCCATCCTGGGCAATGCCTTGTGCCAACTACTTGGGGACAAGTGAGATAGAGCCAACTGGACTCTAGACATTTTGGCATACTTTTCCAGGCTAGGACCAAAGATTGTCTCCATGGCTTCATAACACCCAGCCCCTCCTCACCAACAGCCTGGAGGTGTCATGGTCTTAAGTTAAAATGAGTTTGTCTGCTTTTCTCAGAAGTTGAATCTCTGTACGGTTCCACTGTACAGCCCAGGAAAGGGCTTTCTGGATTGAAGGTCTCTTGCCACAGTGAAATGCTAGCCACACACCTTGACCCTCCCCAGGGACCACATAGGCATCCTACTTCTTACCGCTTCAGCCTGCCTCCCTAAACAACCAAACCCCCAACACTGTCTCAGATCCCACCCCAGATCAGCTTTGCCTCTGGGTCAGGGACCTGTTACAGGCACCAAAGCTTCATCTGACTGGGTCTCCAAACAGAATCCCACTAACACAATCTACCTTAGGTACTTGGTAAAAAAAAAAAAAGAAAGCACTTGGTAAAGTGCTGGGTAGCGAGGGAGGTGGGCTGGTGTGTGTGTGTGCGTGTGTGCGTGTGTGTGTGTGTGTGTGAGAGAGAGAGAGAGAGAGAG
>NC_022014.1:46902896-46942331 GCF_000317375.1 Microtus ochrogaster | reverse complement strand
GAGAGAGAGAGAGAGAGAGAGAGAGAGAGAGAGAGAGAGAGAGAGAATGTGTTAAGATCTCTAGATGTCAACCATCTCTCTCCTCCTGAAATGGGAAGGGGCATTTCGCCTCAGATGGGTGGGATCCTCTTCACGCATCTGTGTGCTACCCATCAGATTTTGAGGCCAGTTCAAAATGCCAGCCCTTCCCATACCCCACTGGTTGCCATGGTTATTGTCTGGAGCCTGGCCTCCATCTGGCCAGCCCTGCCAGGCCTGAGAGGCCTCACACTTGCCCGGGAGGCCTCCTGGGGTCGGAGGCAGGGCTTGCCAAGGGCTGTGACTCAGCTCAGGCTGGGTAAGATGGCATGGGGACAGGACTGAGTTTCAGGGAGGGCCCCTGGCTTCAGGAAATGCCCTGGTGTCAGCAAGGGGACAGGAAGGATGCTAGGCACAGAGAGGCAGGGGTGCAAGCAGGGGGAAGACTGTAGGTTTAGAGGTCATTAGGACCAGGGACAGGGAAGGGGCCAAAAGTTAAGAGTCAGCACCACTATCCCACTTCAGAAGCCCTCATGAGAGGCTTAAGTACCAATGACGGCAGGACCCTCCTCCCACACCAAGTAGATGATTCCAAATAGAAGCCAACACTATGCCCTCAGTCTAACCAAATGCTGCCTTTCCCGAGAAACTGTCGCTCCAAATGAACATCTCTTAAAAACACAGCCTAGCATTCGGTCACACTCCAGCTTTGTGTGCACCTGAAGCACACGCTTAGTCAAGCGTCTCAGCATCTTTATCCGAACAGCCACCTACTGCGTAACACACACCAATCACACCTGCCTGCTTCACCGATGCCACCTGGGGAGCCAGGACTGAGGGACACATACGAGAAAGAGCATCTCCTACCAGTCATGGACTGACCTGACCCTAAGCCAAGGCCTCACCCTCAGACACAGCCGGTAGACACGGGCTGGACGGGATGGAAGAAAGTGCTAAGAGCCACAGAGACTCTAGCCCAGAGAAGCAGACAGACACCAGAGGTCGCGTTTGCCCTGGACCAAGTCTAAAGGGCCAGCGCAAACCCTCAGCGGCAGATTTTAGTCCATGAGGTGGGCAGAACTGCCCAATGGACTGTTTGGAAGGAGCGGAGAGTCGGCTGGGACGCCTATGAGAGAGAGACATCAGGCTATGCTTCATGCTCTCACTCTAGGCCTTGCAGGGACAAGGGACAGCCCAGGGTTTGTCACTGTGGTCTGTCATTTCCTGGCCCGGTGGCCTACTAGGCCCCATAGGAAATTCCCCAGAATTTCCCAACTTCCTCATCTATAAAATGGGGACAGTACTATATCTACCCTATAAATGTGATCACCAAATGACGGGGAGAGGCTTGACTTGGGAGGCTCTCAGTGTCCCCCAAGGTAGTTGTCGCAAAGGCTTGCACGGGGCTGTGCAGTGAGCAGGGAGGCACCCAGGCAGGTGGTAGTTAGCACTGATCGTGGGGAGACTGGGAAGTGGGGGTGTGGTTCACCTGAGGACACATTTGCCTACCTCAGTACATCTTCCCTGAGTATGGGGAGGCTGTGAATATCACTCCTGTCAGCCCAACACGGCTGTGAGAATCAGGGCTGGAGAGACGGCTCAGGGGTTAAGAGCACTGACCACTCTTTCAAGGGACCCGGGTTCAATTCACAGCACCCACATGGTGGCTATACCATCTGTAACTCTTTTTTTAAGAAACATTTTTATTTAACTTTATTTTATGTGCATTGTTGTGAAGGTGTCAGATCCCCTGCAACTGGATCTTCAGACAGTTGTGAGCTGCCATGTGGGTGGAAGAACAGGCAGCGCTCTTAACCACAGAGCCATCTTTCCAGCCCCCCATCTGTAACTCTTAATTCCAAGAGGATCCAACACCTTCTTCTGGCCTCTGAGGGCATACACACATATCCATAAAACAAAAATAAATAAATCTTTCTCCCCCCCACACCCCCCAAACAGAATGCTGTGGGTGTACTATATCCTTGGATATATACTAAGTTCAAGACTGGCCTGGGCATATGAGACCACGTATCATGAAAAAAAGTGGGCTACACCAACCAAATCAGATGAAGGAAGCTAGGACCGGACACCAAGAGGTCAGGACAGCAAGGCCCCCCTCCATGGCATCAGATACAATTTCCCACACAGAGACCGAATGAAGCCAAGCCACGGGGGGAGGGGGGGTAGAAGCAACCGTAATAAACGGTGATGCCAGCAGACATTCCCAGAAGCACCTGTCATTGACATCAGGTACAGAGGTCACACTCCCGGGTGACTCCAATCAGGACTTGCTTCTCTGTTTGAGCAGCTAGCCTGTCCCTCTTCATCCCCCTGGCCTTGGCACATAAGGTGACAAGCTGGTGTGAGAATTCTCATGTAATCCTGAGTTCCACATCATTAGGTGGCCACTGGTATTGATATCATCCCAGTTTCACGGAGGAACAGACTGCCTCCGAGAAGTCGGGCCATAGTTCTGAAAAGGTCAGGGCAGGAAACTTACTGCACTCTTGGCCCGTGTTACAGGGCCCAGAAGGGATGAAGATAGTAAGAATGGATCCATTCATCCACCCCCCCCACCCACCTGTCCGTCCATCCATCCGTCCACTCACCTACTCATCCATCCATCCATCTGTCCGTCCATCTGTCCACCCGCCCACCCATCCACGAACCCACCCAACCACCCATTGTATACTCCCAGGCACTCCAGATGGGCCCAAGCTTTCCGACACTGGAGAGCCCTAGACTAGTTTACGTCACTGGAGGAAAGGCCTTCCCACATCCATTCCTTTAGAGTTGGTCTGCTTCTCCACTGCCTGCAGTCCTAGCACAGGGCTGCATGAAGCAAGCTCTTCATAGATGTGGTTGCCAGGAAGCAATGGTGTCAACGTCAAAGGGACAGACAGCTGTGACCTGTGCCCCAGCTTCATCTCTCAAAAGCCATGAAGCTGCCAACACCAGGAAGGGGCACTCACAGAAACCGCCCAACTCAGGTTAGCTGGTGGGACAAGGAGGCCAGGCCACCAGTCCCCTCAGATTCAGAATGAAGCTCTGCAGCATAGTCTGTAGTTTAAGGCAAGACCATTTGTGGTTACACCCGGGCAACAGTCTCTGCCCACAAGACCAGCAGGTTATGAAGCCCTGGAGAACTCTAACCCAGCCCTACAGGACAGACTCCTCAGCAGGTGACACCAGCGAGTGCTTCCTAGGCCTCTACTGGGTGATGGGCACCAGGCTCCTCCCTATAAGAGCTGTTTTAACGGGTAATGACTTAGAACAATTTTAGGCATGGCCTATTCTCATGTAAGGGATGGTCAAAGTCTGGAGATTTGCCTGGCCCGCTCTGCCTGCTGTGCAGAATGGCGACGTGCGAACCCTAGCCGTATCTGTAACATCTGCTATGCACTGTTTACCACACCTCCTCCAACCACAAGGAAAGCAGCCTTCACCCTTATTCAGAAGCAAGAAAAACGAGGCCCAGAAAGATTACATTTCTGGTTCAAGGTCCTACTGAAGGTAAAAGGCAATTTGGACCAAGGTAATCTGGCTTCAGAGGTAACTTCAAGCCCAAAGCCTCAAAGGTAACCCTACCAGTATTTCTGAACCAATGTATATGCTGTTGTTATTTTTATCTGGCAAGAAAATTAACCACTAAGAGAGACAGGCTGAGAAGGAATCCCAGAACAGGTATGTCTCTTACCTAAACCAGCCTCCCCTTCCTGCCCTGCCCCAATGGTCCTAGCCTGGCCACCTGGCTCACCTCACCACAGGCTCTGGAATGGCCTCCGCTCCAGCAGGTACCTGCACACCTTTCTCCCATTCTTGCCGCCACGGGTCCGCCAGAATATAGTAGTCATCCGGGCTGAGCTGGTACGAATCTGGGATCTTCATGGCTGTGATCAAGTCTGTCCGGAAAACCTGGCAGAGGTGAGAGGGTGAAGTCTTCATGCTGCCTCAGAGAGGCCGGTTTCACAGGTTAGGGCAGCGAGCAGATACGGCAGCAGAGTGGGGGCAGTGAAACGGCCAGGCAGGTATCGGACCTTTCCGCCAAGCCTGGTGACCTGAACTGATGCCCACATGGAAAAGGAGAGATTCCTGCAAATTATCCTCTGTCTTAAAGAATGGAAACAGACAACAGAGATCTAGAGAATAGAGAAAGAAAGACATGCCTGGCAGGTCCCTCACCAAAATGCGGTTGCCTCTCCATCCCCAGGTCTGATGGTCTTGACCTGGCCTCCTGGCTCCTGTAGCCAGCCAGACACGGACAGACAGACAGACACACACAGAGACTCCAAGAGTAGAACGGCTACCTGCAAACACAACACACTCCCCGCTATGTGAACGTTCCGGGGCTTGCCTGTGGAGGTTTAAAATTGTGCTACAGACTTGCACCCAGTGGCACAAGCATATGTATAATATGAGGTACTGGTCCCAGGAAGGAAGACGTGGGCCTTCTAACGAAGGGTAAAGCTGGGGCCTGGCACAGCCCAATGAGAAACTTCCATGAGCTGTGACTTCCAAGTTCTCTCAGAGACACTCTCGCACTCCAGAGCTCAAGTGCAGCCCTTCACTGGTACGTGGCGGGGAAGAAGACTTTTGTCTTCGGTCATCCTTAAGCCTATCTGGGAACTGCCACAAAGTCATGTTTTGGGGTTTCTTCTGCCACCAATCTGCTCCCTCACTAGGAAAAGTGTTCTCTGCATTGTTCTGTCTGTGGCCTCTCAACCTTACCCGGAATAACTTCTGAACCCCCTCCCAGCTGGCAACGGCAACGCCTCCTGTTTCTGTACCCCACCCACAAAATGTGGCTACGGAATACAGTGGTACCTCTAGACACCACGTGACTTACTCAAGTCCCAACTTTCCCAGCGGTCATCACTTGAGAATCACAAGCTAAGGACTAGCTCGAGTCAATGAGAGGAGAAGCCACTTCAATCAAGGGCACTCGAGGCCTAAGCCCCGCCTCCCACCCCAGCCCTTTCGCAAAGTTAACACCCCCTGTTGAAGTGTAAGTCTTGGGGCTCAGTCAGTTCACTTGGCCCTCTGGAGGCTCTTGACAAACCCCTTCAGCTGTGACCCACTGCCTGCCGGGGCCAGTTCACTGGCTGTGTGTGCCTCGCGGAACCGAGGACCATAACCACGGGAAAAGAGCTGAATGGGTTCATCAACGGACCTAGAAGCTGCATCTCGCAGAATCTAATTTAATATCTGCATCTAGCTGGAGAGGGCTCTGACTTCAAAAAAGGTCAAGTTTCCTGAAGACTCTATTTGCCAATATAATTTAATTGTTAAGACTAACACCCTAACATTTAATTAGGGTGCCAGTGTGAAAAAAAATTAAAACCAGATTAGATTAAATGCTAATTAAACATAAGATGGAATGGGTCTAGGATTTCACAGCCCTGATCATTTGCATATCTTATTAGCAAGAGAGCTAAGACAAGAGTGCAAACCCAGGCGCCTGCACTTTCGGCACTTTCGAGAGGCCTCGGCAGCCTGCTTTACGCTAGTTGAGGTTTTCCCCGCTGGGGCTTCTGCAGACTGCTTGCTACAACAGTGTTGTGACTGGGTGATTTCCCTTGGGGCTTCAACCAGGATCTAGTACAACCAGGGTCTGGGTTGATACAGAGCCCCCTCAAACTCCTCAGACCCCACAGCTCTGAACCACCCCATCCAGAATCAACCTCTGAAGAGACCAGGTGGTTAGAAACGCCCCGCTGGAACATGGCTGAGGTCCCAGTCGTCAGGAGACAGAGGCAGAAGGACTGCCTGATTTCCAGAGTGAGGTCCAGGAAGGCCAGATCTACATGGGGAGCCTACCTCAGCATCAACCAACGGGCTGGGGATGTAAGGGAAGATGCACCACGTTAAAAAAGGGTGTGGTGTAGCCGGGCGGTGGTGGTGCACGCCTTTAATCCCAGCACTCATGAGGCAGAGGCAGGCGGATCTCTGTGAGTTCGAGGCCAGCCTGGTCTACCAAGGGAGTTCCAGGACAGGCTCCAAAGCTACAGAGAAACCCTGTCTCGAAAAACCAAAAAAAAAAAAAAAAGAAAAAAAAAAAAGGGTATGGTGGAAGGTGCTTAGAACCCAGCATAGCAGGGTGGGGACAGAGGCAGGTGAGTCCATTCAAGGCTGCCTCCCTCTACAAGATTCAAGGCCAGCGTGGACTACTGGAGACCTTGTCTCAAAAATAAAGCCACCCTGCGGTTGGTTTCCTCATTCTGGCCTCTACCTTAAGCCTCTACCTTAACTGTTCCCGCCCCTGGGACCTTTACTCACAATCAGCCCTGGGACTGCAGGACAGGACGCCTTCCCTGGACCTCCCCGCCCCGCCCCCAGTCAGCGTCTGACCATTTCCACACACAGGAGCTGTTTGCTCTTCTTGTGCAATGTTTCTTTCCCTCTCCCCTGTCACACGCTGTCCTGATGTCAGGTGTTCTCAGTGCCTGGTGCCGGACACAAGGACTTTACAGATAAGAGAAGCAGAAGAGAGAGACCCTCAACCACACGGCCCTGCGTGAGGCTTCTGCGAGTGAAGCTGTGCTCTCCCCCCCCCCCCCGCCCCATGCATTCCTTCAGGGCCCGATGTCTTTTGGTCAGTGAGGACCCATTGCTGCATTTGGAGTGACCAGTGTGCCAGGTCCCACTGGCAGAGAGGCAGCCCTGACTTCAGACTCTACAGTCCTCAGAGCAGGAAGGGACTCTGGGACTCAACTTGGGGTCCTTCAGCACTGTGGGCCAGGTTCTAAGACAACTCTAAGTTTTTTCCCTGTCACTAGGGAAGAGGTGATGGGACACCAGTGGCCCTGTTAGGCAGGACTCAGGAGAACTCCAAAAAATAACCCCGCCTGTATCAGTCACCCCACAATAGGTACAATGACAGTCTAAGAGTTGTGCTTGTATGCATGTTTCAGCCGGGGATATAACTCAGTAGGTGGAGTGTGCACCTCGTACACTTACAGGCTTGGGGTCAATTCCCAGCACCACTAACACCTGTAAACTAAGCACTCGGGAGTTGAAGGCAGGAAGATTAGAAGTTTAAGGTCGGGCATAAAAGGTAGCCCAGTGAGTAAAAGCACTTTCCCACACGGGACTGATGACCTGCCTTCAGTGCACAGGGGAACGAGGTGACTCACAGAAGCTATTCTCTGACCTCCACATGCATGGGGTGGCCATTACGGGCCTGGTGTACACATACCTGCACACACTTATGCCCACAACCCACACTTCAAGGTCTTCCTCAGCTACAGTAGGCTGCATGAAAAGCTTCTGGGTTTGGAGCCAGACACTTCTCACACGGGTGAAATTGGTTCCAGCTTCCAAAGCCTCCTGCTCTAGCCTCCTAGACTCCTGACTGATGGATGTGCGCTGTCACGCTCAGGAAGCGCTGTTCCTATATTCACCAGTCCTAACGAAGTCTGAGTGGTAGGTGGTGGCACCACACACCACACCTCCCGACCTCCTCAGGATGGAGATGACTGCTCAGTGCCTCTAAATCAGCGTGGAGCCAAATCAGGTGGATTACCAAGGAAGAACATGCAGATCTGATGGAGGCCTTTACCAGGGCCAAGTCCTGCAGTGACTGCCCACAGGAGGGCCTCTGTGGGAATACTGTCCACCTCACAGGCTCCACAGTCACCTAGAGCACATTGGGGATGCCTGTGAAGGATTATCTAATTAGATTTATTCAAGTGGCAGAATTTACCCATGTAAATTCTTGGGGCCACTATTCAACAGGCTGGGGTCCCAAGTTGATGTGGGATGTCTTTCTGTATATATGATGCTTTTATTGGTTAATGAATAAAGCTGTTTGAGCCAATGGCTTAGCAGAGCAAAGCCAGGCGGGAAATCCAAACAGAGATCTAGAGAGAAAGGAGGCGGAGTCAGGGAGATGCCATGTAGCTGACAAAGGAGACAGATGCCCCAGAACCTTTAGGCTGTGGCCTACTGGTATCATGTGATACGCAGATGAATAGAAATGTTAATTTAAGATTAAGAGTTAGTTAATAAGAAGCCTGAGCTAACAGGCCAAACAGTGTTGTCATTAATAGAGTTTCTGTGTGATTATCTGGGTCTGAGCAGACAGGAAACAAACGAGCAGTCTCCGCTTACACCAGACTGAATGAGAATTGAAAGTGAGTTAGGTGTAGAGTGGCACACACAGCACTCGGGAGGCAGAGGCAGGTGATCTCTGACTTCGAGGCCGGCCTGGTCTACAGAGCAAGCTCCAGGACAGCCAGGGCTAAATAAGGAAACTGCATCTGGAAAGTGAAAAAAAAAGTTGAAGGGGCTAAGCAGTAGCATCCGTCTGTCTTTGCTACCTTACTACAGATGCAAGGTGACAGCCACTTCCAGCACCCATGGCCAGGACATCCCCACCACAAATATTCTTTCTCCTTGAAGCTGCTTTATCAGCTTACAGCAACAGGTGTGGTGATTATCAAAGTGACCCAGGCCCTGTGGCTGCACGATTGTTCTTGTCACCCAAGCACTTTTTAGGTCTGTCATATTAGGGCTGTCATATTCCCTCCCTCAAACTGTCCCTCCAAGGTTCTAGGAAGCTTCGTTTTCAACCAGCCTGGTTCTTGAGCTTTGTCTACATTGCCAAAGCCCCTGATGTTGGAATCACCTGGCTTTCTGGTACATCTTCCTTGCCAGATGAGCTCAATGAGGTCTGGCTGGACCAAAAGACGCTGCTGGTCAGTGGTGCCCATAGGGCCTGGCACATGCTAGGTGCTGACTCCAGATGTTTGAAGGGATCCGGGCTCCAGCTGAGTACTCAGTGGCCTTCCCAAGTAAGGTGACCCCTGACCACCAATATGGCAGCCTGTTCCCTAACCTACATATTTTCTGTTTGAACCACCAGAGGTTAGGCTTGGAAAAAGTTTAATGATTTTCCTAAAACACCTTTGAATAATTTATGAAAATTAAATATAGAATAAAACAGACACCGATGAACAGAAGTCTTGCTGTGGCAAGAAAGTTGAGGGGCTGGAAAACAAGCAATTTTCTTAGAATATGAATGTTTACTATTTGTCTCTCTTTTGGTTGTCTTTAAAGGTCTGCTGCCTAGCAACCAAGTTCTGCCGAGCTGCCAAGGGACATCGACTATAGCTTCCTGTAACCATACAAAGGATGCTAAAGCCTTCAGACTATCAACCAGTCCAAGGGCCAGGGGTTCAAAGGCTACCCTAGAGGGAACAAAAGACCTTGCTCTTCCCACACTAAAGGACGTCAACCTGGGCCTTGTGACGTGATTCTGCCGCACAGTTCCTTTTCATGAGACCATAGGTTACTTATTTTCTGTACCTTCTGCCCAGGAAAGGTTGAAAACAGGTTCCCAGGGGTATCTATGCAGTTGGAGTGTTTCCAAAATCCAATAATGACAACGGGCAACTTTCAAAGTACACGGAGGCACAACGTGTGTTCTGCTGCTTGAAACATCTCACCCTAGAAACTCACTTCTCTGATTCCTTTCCTTCGGGGCTGGAGGGCTGAGGAAGTCCGGTTACTTAAAGACTCAGCATGTAACATAATCACAAAGGGGCTGGGGGTGTAGCTCAGTGGACGGAGCACTTCCTTAGCACACAGGAAGCTCTGGGTTTGATCCCCAGCACTACGTGCCTGTACCTCAGCATTGGAGAGGCAGAGGCACAAGCCTAAGTTCAAGACTGCCCTTGGCTATGTAGTTAAGTCTGAGGCCATCCCAGGCTACGTGAGACCATTTCTGATGGAGGAAGGTCATTGGTTGATTAAATAAAGAAGCTGCTTGACCTGATAGGTTAGAACGTAGGTGGGAGGAGCAGACGCTGGGAGGAAGAGGAAGTGAGCTCAGAGACTCGACAGCTCTCCTCTCAGAGGCAGACGCCTCAGAGAGACACGAGATGCTCCACTCTTGCGGGCAGAGGTGAGAGCTCTGCTCTCTGAGGCACACGCCATGAAGCTCCGACCCAGGATGGACGTAGGCTAGAATCTTCCCGGTAAGCACCCTTTTGGGCTACAGCAGATTATTAGAAATGGGCTAGTCCAGGTGCGAGAGTTAGCCGAGAAAAGGGCTGGAGCTAAAGAGCCAAGCAGTGATTGAAAGAATTCGGTGTCTGTGTAATTACTTCGGGGCATAAGGTAGCCTTGCGGGCAGCGGGGTGCTGGGGACGCAGCCCCGCCGCTCCTATTACTACAAATGGCACCCAACTAAACTAAACTACACACAGAGATTTAATGTCTATCTCATGTGACAAGCCACATAAGACAGGTACCGCGTGTATCCTGTATGTCTAGTCTTTCTTGTGTCTATTCTGTAGCATCCTCCTCCATATCTCGCAACTTCGAAGGAAATGCTTGTGGAATGGGTAGGTAAATAAGTAAAAAGCAAAACAAAACAACGAAAACCCCCAGGACTTCCCTGAAGTTTGGCTAACTGTGGAAAAGTTCCTATTAGGCAGAGAGCTTTTGTATGCGTGTAGGGGTGGCAGCAAGAACTTGGAAATGGGTCCAGAGCACTGCCTCAAAGCCAGCATAAATGGGTCTGGCCAGGATTAATTCTCTCTGCTTCTATCCTGTCTGCCTAAAAAAGCTTTGACATCTGTCCTGAACCTCATTTTATTTACTTATTTTAATTTTTTTTTTGAGATAGGATCTTATGTAGCCCAGGCTGGCCTCAAACTTTCTTTGCAGCTGAGGATGATCATCAACTGTCCATCCTCTTCCCTCTATCCCTTGGGTCCTGGGATTATAAGTATGTACCACATTTTTATGGGGTGTCAGGAATCAAGCCCAGGTCATGCTAGGTAAGGATTCTATCAACTGAATTTTATTCTCTGAAACTCGTATTTTAAAAGACGAATACACACACACACACACACACACACACACACACATTGTGAGCAGGGGCCCGTAGAGGCCCAAGTTAGTTGCTCTGGAACTGGAGTTCCAGGGGCGTGAGCCACCCACTGAGTGCAAGGCACCAAACTTGGAAAAGCACCCAGTGCTCCTATTTGCTGAGCCATCTCACCAACCCCAGGAACCTATTTTAATCAGTTGTTTCCTGAGACTCCTATCTTCTCGGAAGTAACACTTGTAAAGCTAAGGCACAGTTCACATGCCAAACGCTCTCCCTACACAGTCCGCTCTGATGTCTGCTCCCCGATTTCACAGCTGTGGAGGCTAAGACCCAGGAGTTAACAAACCGCTTGTTTCAGCTCTGTCTTCAACCACACTAGTGCGTTATTTACCACCCCCGAGCCAGCCAGATACTTCATCTTTTTAGTAATCTTTTCTGGGTTGGACCTGAGACGGTTTCTCAGTCAAGAACAAATTTAGCTGGGCGATGGTGGCGCACACCTTTAATCCTAGCACTCGGGAGGCAGAGGCAGGCAGATCTCTGTGAGTTTGAGACCAGCCTGGTCTACAGAGCTAGTTCCAGGACAAGCTCCAAAGCCACAGAGAAACCCTGTCTCGAAAAACCAAAAAAAAAAAAAAAAAGAATAAATTTATACACTGCTTATTAGGCACGTAATCCCAGACAAGGGTTCAGGGAATAGTAGTCACCTCTACCCAGCTCCAGCTTCAAGCTACCACGGAGCCAAGCTGGTCAGGTGCTCAAAAACATTGGGAAAAAAAAAAACCACTCAACATCTCTTTCTCTTATTTTCATGAGGATAACAGCGCTTCCTGCTCTTAAAGAGAATTTATGACACACATTTCGCTCGCAAGACAAGTCCCAGAGGCCGGGAGGCTTTTCCAGCTGGCGGCAAGAGCTCCATTTCTGCCTGTACGAGAAGTGGGTCTGGCCTTAACCGCCACCCCAGAGTCTCAGAGAGCAAACGCCTGGCCCTGGAGGAAGCGCACCTGCAGCCGCCCCCACCTGACTGTCTGGAGAACTGGATCTAACAGGGATAAGCAGGGGGCTTCTTTAGGGTTCTCCTGTTTTACTGAAGTGTGTGGGCCACTCTGCATGCGACGGCACGTGACACTGTGCTGGTTTTGTTTGTCTGTTGAATCAGGGTCTCAGGACCAGGCTAGCCTCTCACTTCATTATGGAGTAGATGACTTTGAATATCTCATCCTCCTGCCTCCACCTCCTGAAGGTACCACCACACCCAGGAGATTCAGTGCTGGGGATTAAACCTAGGGCTCAGTGCATACTGTGTGGTCATTCCACTAACTCTATCCCAGTCTGTTTGTCTGGCTGTTTTATTTATTTATTTATTTGTTTATTTATTTATTTATTTATTAAAGATTTCTGTCTCTTCCCCGCCACTGCCTCCCATTTCCCTCCCCCTCCCCCAATTAAGTCTCCCTCCCTCCTCAGCCCGAAAAGCAATCAGGGTTCCCTGTTCTGTGGGAAGTCCAGGGAACCCCCACCTCTATCCAGGTCTAGCAAGTTGAGCATCCAAACTGCCTAGGCTCCCACAAAGTGTCTGGTTGTTTTCAGACAGGGTCTCATGCAGCCCCAGACCAGCTTGGAACTCGTGTATGGTCAAGAATAACTGAATTTCGCGTATGAATTTCGTATATGTGCTGTGCGTGGAAGGGGTGTGAGTGTGCTGTGGCACTTGTGCGGAGGCCAGAGGCCAGCATTTTGCACTTGATTTGCTCCTGCTGTGACTCAGGTGGGCAGGTTTGCCTGGCAGCCACTTGAACCTGATGAGCCACTGACCTTCTAAACTTCCCGCCATTGTAACCTGTATGAGGTGCTGGGGGTCAAACTTGGGACCAGTATGCCAGGCAGATGCTCTACCAACTGAGCTATATCCCCAGCCCCCACTGCTGTTTTCATACAGACTATCTTATTCCAAACATCTGGGCATCATCTCTGCATCTCCAGGATTATTTTCTGGTTTTCACCCAACAAACTTTTACTGTCTTTCTTTCAGGGGTAGATCTAATCTTTTATGTTGTTTTGTTTTAAGCAAAGCTGCAGTTCTGGGACAGGGGGGAATCCTCACGTAGCTTTTTAGGACACATCTGGAGACATCCTATTGCTGATGATAGAGGTTGTTTTCACTTTCTCGGCCAGACCATGTGTGGACATGAAGCAGGACACGGGGGAGGGGGAGGACCTCTGTAGAATGTGTGAAGTCCCCTCTCCCATTCTCTCTTCTAGAAACACTCACTTCTCAGCAGAGCCTACAGAGGAGTGGACTGTAGGATCCCAACCTGGACCATTCCAAATGGCCAACTTCTCCTGACATCCATCCATCCCACTCTCTTCTGGAACCTTCCTCTCTGTGATGGTTTGGATGAAAATGGTCCCCACAGGATTGTAATTGGATGCTCGGTCCCTAGTTGGTGGATTGTTTAGGAAGGATTAGGAGGTGTGGCCTTGCCAGAGGGGGCGTGTCACTAGGGGTGGGCTTGGAAGTTTCAAAAGCCCATAGGAGGCCCAGTCTCTCTGCCTCGCTTACAGATCAGAGTGCACACCTACACTCTAGTGCGGTCTGCCCGCCACCAGGCTTCCCACCACTAAGATCATGAACTAACCCTCTGAAACCATAAGGCCCTAATTAAACACTTCCTTTTGTAAATTGCCTAGGTCATAGCATGTCTTCACAGCGGTAGAAGAGTAACTAAGACACCGTCCCACAGGGGACACGGGTACTGGGAAAAGACATCCCCAGAAAAAGATCCAGGCAGGGGTCACTACAGATGTTGATCTTGAGACTCAGAGAGAAGAGTCACTTGCCAAGGGTTCCAAAGCTCCTCAAGAGGCAAAGCAGCCTTCCCCTCAACAGACAAGCTCTGCAGTATCCGTATCTAGCCAGGTTTCTCTGGGCCCCTCAGTGCCTGCTCAGCTTTCTCTGCGGGGGGGGGGGGGGAGAATCACTGACTGACTTGTGTAGGTGCTGACTTCCTGAGATACTACTTCACACCTCCAGGGGACATCCCCGCTGCTTGGGCTGCC
The DNA here is from genome assembly GCF_000317375.1 of Microtus ochrogaster. Taxonomy (NCBI): domain Eukaryota; kingdom Metazoa; phylum Chordata; class Mammalia; order Rodentia; family Cricetidae; genus Microtus; species Microtus ochrogaster. The sequence goes on along the minus strand of NC_022014.1, from coordinate 46,928,413 downwards.
TTTCAGCCACAGGGCATGAGGAAGATACCAACCACAGGTCAGGCCTCCAGGTCTCCCAGAACCATCCTTAGCACTTAGGTAGCCCCTGTCCATTGCAAGCGTGTGCGTGTGTGCATATGTGTGTGTGTAGGGGGGAACAACATGACACTAGCCAGGGGGGAATGTGCAGGAAGGCCACTTTATTGGCTCTCAATTAGATGCTGTCTGCCACTAAGAAGCTTGCTGGGAGCAAGAAGCCTGGACCCCTTATCCTGGGGAAAATTTAGGTCCAGCTCTCAGCTTGTTCCCCAGCAGGAAGGTTCTTAACTGCCTACGTACTGGCCTCTAGCTGGGGCACATCGCTGGTGTTGGAATATCAGATGATCTTGAGCTGTAGCTCGTACCTGATTCTACAAAGTCGCTATGCACAAAGGGAGAAGCAGTAAGATGCCAACGTTATCAGGTGTAAGAGCACAAGCCGGAACTCCGAGACTCTAGCAGAATTTACACAGTACCAGCTTCTCACACTGGGGTTCCCCTCTCTCTGAATTTAAGGCCCAAGGGACAGACTTCAGCTTTGCGGGCATCCATCCCACAGACAGGTCTATGAGAAGGCTGAGGCCCTGGCCCAGTCCCCACTTTCCCCTTCCATGGCCCAAAGGCAGATTCTATCTCAGCCTGGAACTCCCCTTTCGCTTCTGCTTAGGGAGAGGCCTGGGTAAAAAGCCCTAAGGGAAAGTTTGCTTCAGCCCTGTCCAGGGTCCTGACTGTTGGTCTGTGCTCTTTGGCCCTGGACCACGTTGGTGTGAAGAGCACCCCCAGACAAACAAGAAAGCGTATCTGTTTTTTCTAATCCTAGCCCGCAGACATCTTACAGCTCACTCCATTTCCACGATTTGTGCGATGCTAAGCACCATGCTTCCTCAAGCTCCCAACTCTACTACTGGACACACAGGAATAAAAACGGAGGGAACCACAGCTTCCTCAGCTCTGCAGCCACGGGCAGTGGGGGTGGGGTGGAGTGGGGGGGGTGTTTCCTGTACTTCTCTGCCACAGTGAGAGTCCTGAGTGTGACCAGCCTGGCAGTTATCCCACAAGGCACCGGGCAGTTGGGGCTCCCAAGAACCTGTTTTGTTAGGGTGCCTGAAACCTTTGCCTCTTAAGCCAGGCTCACGGGCAAGGCCCTTGCTTCCAGTTCATTCACCAGAGCATGCGAACGTTCTTGCAGCCAAGTCCTAGCTCCTCTCTCCGCCCTCTCACGAGCCAAATCATTTGAAAGCTTTCATTGATGCTTTCTTCTCTGCCCCACCATAACTCAGAATTTATACCGGCCACGGCTCAACCCTCTCACTCAAGAGGACAAGGAAAACCTCTCAGGCTGTTCTCCAGCCTGCTGTGGGAGGAAAGGCTTGGCTGCAGTTCAAGGCAGGGAAGACTCTTCAGCCCTTCTGGGTGGACAACACAGCCTCCTGCAGGGGCTCCTGGTCTGGGCCTGGGCTGTGCACAGCTAGTCCCCAGAAAGGGCCTTTTGAGAGGTTCAAGTCTATTTTTGGGTACAAAGCCTCTGGGCTGGAAAACCCAAGAGGCAGGGGAATTTTATGCCCCCATGCAAATTGCTCTTTCTTCTCAGCCTTTGCTGACACCTGTTTCCTCCTAAGGTTGATCCCAGCCAGTGTAGAAAGCATTCTATCCCCCACGAGCTGGGGAGGGGGGCAGGGGACGAGATGGCTCCCGCAGGAGTTTCCCATTTCATGGTAATACATCTCATGCAAGTACACAGAACCACAGGGAAGCTGGAGACAGGCAAGCTTCTCAGAGGCAACATCCTCAGGTCCCAAAAGTGCATGGTAGTTCCTGCCTCCCAGGACCAGGAGGGCCAAGGAAAGGTGACTACAAAGTTACTCACTCCATGAAGAGGCAGAACCTTCCAAGAGTCCACCCCACCCCCTTTTTTTTTGCTTCCCAAACTGTGTTTGGTACACTCTGTCCTCCCAAGTAGCCAGCTAAGAAGAGGGTATAGAAGAGCCAAAGTGTGCTCTTACCCCTCAGACTCAACATCCAATTCCCTCCTTCACTACAACCCCAGAAACACCTCCCTCTCGCTTCCACCCAACCCAGGTTTGGAAGGTATGAAGGCTGGGGCGGTGGCCCAGCAGGTGCTTGCTGCCAAGTCTAAGGGCCTGAACTTGACCCTGGTAACCCAAATGGCAGAAAGATTCAACTCCTTCGAATTGTTCCCTGCCCTCCACATGCATACCATGACATAGACATGGACTCATGTGTACCTATGGGTTACATGCATACACTAAACAAATCACTGTAACTTAAAAGGGAGATGAAAAACCACTCTCAAAGGGTCCCAATCCCACCTCCCAAGGGAAGGGTCCTAGCGCAGGACATCTTGGAAGGCATCGAGTCTTTTTTTAAGTACAAAGCTCTGGGGAAGATCAGCTAAGAGCATATAGGATGACCATCCCAAATTCACATCCAGGGGCTGGTAAAATCGGACAGCACATGGCCCTAGTGGAGAGCGACAGGAAAAGGGACGTGGCTTGAGAAAAGACATGGTCCTTAACCCCATATCAACTGCAAAGCAGCTGCATGCATAAAGACCAGGTTGGAAATGCAGAGCCCCAAAGTTCTCCCAGCCACTTTATTTATTTGTTATAAATTTATTTATTTTAGAAACAGGGTTTCTCTGTGTTAACAGCCTTAGCTGCCCTGGAACTCGATTTGTAGATTCGCCTGCCTCTGCCTCCAGAGTACTGGGATTAAAGGAGTGAACCACTATGTAGTGGTGAGGCGGGCAGGCCTGCTTTTTGTCCTGCCCAGCTCCGGCACGGCTAGCTTAGCCCCGGAAACAATATCACAGAAACTGTATTCATTTAAACACTGCCTGGCCCATTATATCTAGCCTTTTCTTGGCTAACTCTCACATCTTAATTAACCCATTTCTAATAATCTGTGTATCACGACGAGGTGGTGGCTTACCGGGAAAGATCCTAACCTACGTCCATCTCGGGTCGGAGAATCATGGAGTCTGCCTGTCTCTCTCTGCTTTTTTCCTCCCACAATTCTGCTCTGTCTTCCACGCCTACCTATGTTCTGACCTATCAGGCCAAGCAGTTTTCTTTATTAATTAACCAATGAAAGCAACAGATAGATAGAAGATCCTCCTACATCACCACTACATCTGGCTGGCTATTGTAGCCACATTTAAACCAAGGGCCTCTTCTCTGCCCAATAGCATTGCCAGTGAAGTCCTCAGAAGGAACAGTAGGGCTCCTGCATGCAGTTTTTCATAGGCCACAGGAAGCAAGGTCTTAATGCCAGTTCATGAACCCAAGGACTCCCTCCACAGAAGCCATAAACACCTCTACGGTCAGGACATGAAAGCATTACCCTGGGTCAAAACAAGGAAGGCTTAAAATGTAAGTATACACCAAGTATCGTCAGGAGCACCTGAGGGTTCTGAACACTTCTACCTTTCTGTCCAGCACCAGCAAACCTTGTCACCCTCGGTTCTGTATCGAAGCACCCGAAATCCCTTTACTCTTTAATCTGCTGCCACCAGCTCTAAATTACAAGCTGTAAGTGAGCTACTTTCTTCCTCAGCAGCCAGTGGAATCTTTTTTAAACTATGATGCCCGATGTGGTGGCACACACCTTCAGCACTCGGGAGGCAGAGGTATGCAGACCCCTGTGAGTGTGAGGCCAGCCTGGTCTACACAGAGAGACCCTGTATCATGACAACAAACACATCAGATTATATCACTATCCTGTTATGAACATTCAAAGGCTTCTCTCAGGTCAAGAAGAACAGCTTAGATAAACTGTCCCCCAATCATTCCATCCTGCCACACTGGTCACCTCTGACCCTCTGCCAAGAACACGTGGCCTTCATACATCTGCTCAGCCTGCTCTCTCACTCCCAACAGGTGTCTGGTCTAGTCACCTCCCGGCTCAGCTTCACCCTTCCGGGAACCTTACCACCATCACTACCTACCTCGGAAGGCTTCTTTTCGTTCTGCCGGGGCCAGCCCGACTTGGTACTGCTGGGCAGTTTGGAACATCTTGATGCTGATGTAGATGTCACGTGACCTGCAGATAGACCACAGGCCATGAAGAGTCCTGGAGGGTCAGAATCAGCACCCAACCACATCAGAGGATGGCAAGTCTCGAGAAGAGCCCCAGCTTGAAAGGTCAGGAGGTGGGAAGCACTGTCCCTGTTCTGGGCCCCAGCCTTTCCACAGACCAATGAAACTAACTATAAAGCCCCCTTCACTCACCACTGAAAAGGGGCTGAAGAAATCAAAGGCAGTTATCAGCTGGCTTTGTGGCTCCAAGAAAAGTCCCTGGACCTCTGAGGGTCTGCTTCCTACTTGGTCAAGGAATGCCTTGTCTCTTGTCTGCCCCAGGTTAGGTGTACCAAGGTATTTCTGCAGGTCCCAGTAAGATACAGAGGCCGGGTACGGCATGTGAAAGTAGCAATCTGGGAAGACCCAAGTGGCACTGGTCACCACAGACAAATGATTTGATCCCTGTAAGCCTGGAAGGAGTGAATGGGTGATGGGTAAGTGTTAACTACCACGGTGACAGGAGCCAGAATCACCTAGGAGGCAGGTAAGCCTCCAGCAGACCTGTGAGGGACTGGTTAACTTCTGGCCAAGAGCCCAGAACTATTTGACTATTCTGCGTTAAAGAGGGAAGACCCACACTAAAGAGATCACACACAGGCTTGGGTCCTGAACTGTATAAAAAGGAGAAAGCAAGTTGAACCTCAGCACTCATCTCTCGCTCTCTCTTCTCAACCGCAGAAACAACTTGTGACCCTGCGCTCCGAGCTCTTGTCACCCCGCTGTGATGGACTGGACCCTGAACTGTGAGCCAGAATAAACCCTTCCTTAAGCTGCTTTGTCAGGGATTTTTTTCCCAGCAACAGGAAATGACACCAAGACAGGCTAGCCTTGAACTCATGCTTCTTCTTCAGCTTCCTCAGTGTGGAGAGTAGCTAGCTATCTGTTCGCTCTTCTGTAACATGAGTGATGACTTAGGAGATCCTCAAAGGTCTGTGTGTCAAAGACTTGGTCCTCTGGCTAAGGTGAGAGGCAGCGTGACTTTTTAGAGCCTGGAACCTCACAGGGATTGCCACTGAAGACAATCACTCAGGCACGGTGAGCTAAGTAAACCTTTCCTTTCATAGGCTAATAATTTCACATATTTCATGACAGTAACAAGAAGCTGATTAACGAGATATGGAACAAAGGGTCCTCGAAAGGCTGATTGAAGGATACTGTTATCGATAGCCTTAGAATGGTGCCAAGGGATTCCTCAGTTGGCCACGACTGTAGGGTCCGAGGCTTTTGCTAGACTACAGGGCAATGGCCTCAACAAGAAGGGTCAGGAAGACTCAAGGCTTTTTCTACTTTTGTTTTAGACAGTCTCACTAATCAGCTCTAGTGGAGCTGGAACCTATAACAGGAACCCTTCTCTCCACTTCTAGACATCCAACCGACACCCCCAGCCCTTATCTAACCTACCTCTGAGAATCTACTGCCAAGATTCCATGAAGGATGTGCTTCTTCATTAATTTCTTTTTTTATTTATTTTAAGTATTTATTTATTATGCATACAATACGCTGTCTGTATGTATGTCTGCAGGCCAGAAGAGGGCACCAGACCTCATTCCAGATGGTTGTGAGCCACCATGTGGTTGCTGGGAATTGAACTCAGGACCTTTGGAAGAGCAGGCAATGCTCTTAACCACTGAGCCATCTCTCCAGCCCCTTCATTAATTTCTTCAGCCAACATTTATAAAACACCTACTGTGTGCCATAGTGAACACGATAGGAATCCTCTGATCAGAGTTTGCCACTGGTTACGAAGTTACTTGTTCTATTTTAATAATTAACTAACTATAATAAAGGGCTACAAAGCGTCTGTTTTGGAGAGACTCCTAAAAGGGTCCCCACTCAATAGAAAGCCAAAGAATTAATTTTCTTCTCCTCTATCAGGCAACAGCAAATACCCTGAGGGTCAGAGTTGGTCTATTCTGATCAGAAGGAAGGCGTACCTAGAGGGTGGGGTCCCCAAAGGGGATGGTGAGGCTCTGGTTAGGGCAGGGACTGGCTACCTCAGTGGCAGAGGAACCTGACTTGAATTGGTCTCACCCATGTGACAGCCCTGGGCTGAACTGAATGGAGGGTCAGCCTCCTCCTACCAAGTCTTTGGGCCTGCCAGTATTCCTTATAGGCTGTCCCTCTAGAGCCTTAGGTGGGAGGGCCTTACTATCAGTGGTATCGGAGCCCCAGGTGGGAGGGCCTTACTGTCAGTGGTATCGGAGTTCTCACTGCTGATGGAGTATTTTCGCCTCTTCTCTTCCATCTGCAACAGAAGGCAAGAAGGGTCATTACCTTCACAGACATCCAAGGAAATCCTCAGTCTTTCTGGAAAACACCCCATCAGCTGCATCCTTGACCCACACGTTCATTCAGAGAAGGATAAGGGCACGCCTCTCTTCCAGCCTCATCCTTCCCCGACCTACTCACAGGGCCAACATTTGTTAAAGGTTCTGACAAGAAGTCTGTCCAGTGGACAGGACTGCAGAGAGACCAGCAGGCACAAACCGAAAGGTGACAATGACCACTCAAGTCCCGGTTCCCAGTCAATGAAATGAGCTGACCAGAAAATATCACCTACTGCAGGTACCTCCTGCGCATCCCTAGAGGGAGGAGGGAGAAGAGGGAATAGGGATGATTCTGCCAGGACCATGCTCTCAAGGTAAGGCACAAACCATGATTGAAGCCAAATCCTGAGCATAGTGGCTACTGGGCTGTGGAAACAGGGTAGCAGGTCCTTTCTCAGATAAAATGTAATCCTACTTTATCTCAACCGCACTATCTAACTTCTCAGACACTAAGGGTGGCTCTCTCACACGACCCTCAGAACCTCATCCACAGGGCTGAGCGCCGGACAGCTGATGTAAGATCCAGCTCCATTTACAGATGATGCTTGCCTCATCCCACTCCTAACTGTCTGGATGGAGATGAGCATCGAACCCCAGAGTCTATGGCTGGATCCCCAAGGTTACCCTGAGCTCCTTTTGTGCAAAGAATCAGCTTCAACCTGGAAAGCTGTGCCTTTCCATTTCTTCCCCAGGTCTTGCAAAAGTCTGAATGGTGGAGCCCGCTTGGTTAATACCAAGTCGCGTCAAGGGACTCCCACCACATTCCCGCTCAGTCCTAGAATGGCCTCACAACAGCCGGTGACCCCCTATCCCCGTCCTCTCTCTAGACAGTCCTTGTCAAACTATGGGGTGCCCCTGTCTACCTTCCTGTACTGCCGCAGAGACCCTGGAACATCCACTCACCCAGTGGGGAGGACGCTTACCCGATCTCTGGGCCAACCACAATGACCTTCCTGCTTTACCCTTGACCTCAAGTAGGTGCCTCTCTTACCCACTGTCCCCCAAGGGAATGAGAGGAGCCCAATGGGGCTGCCTGTTTGCTGTCCAGTGTTTCTTAAAGGCCAAGAGAGTGAAAGACACATGCCAGAGCAAGCAACCCAAGAGGAAGGAACAATGAAGACCTGTTCTTTATGGCAGATGGGGAGGGGGGTGTGTCCCTAGCACACAAGAACACCATGGGGAATCTCAGGATAGCCCTTGGTTAATAGTGTATATGGCAACTGCCTTCCCCTCACTCTTAGAACCTAAGGGATGAGGAAACCGAGGCTCAGGAGTTACCCAAGGTGACAATGTTTGTACCAGACTTCACCTTTTGTGACCTCCAGGATCTGAGGAAGGCTGGCTTTCTAAAGAACTCTAGCCTTGGCCCACATATGGGCCCACTTAGCCCTGTCGCTGGTGTGGCAGTAAATTCACCCCTCCAGCTCCTCCATCAACCCTGTCCAGGAACTGCTCTCATTTCCAAGGAGGGCAACAGTATTTCTAAACTAGGAGCTCCTGCAGCACTAAGAGTTGGCTGGGGGCTGAGGGCAGAGCTCAGTAGCCACCTGCGGTGTGCTTAGGCACAAGTCCCTGGGTGTGACCTCCAATCCAGGAGGAAGAGGAGCAGGAGCTATGGATTTAGGCGTGTTGGGTTCAGATCCTAGCCCTACCGGTAGCTCACAAGGCCAGAGGTCTTGGCAAAGACATACTTCCCCCAGGAGGTAAACTGGATCTGATTTCCCCATACATTTGAATTTAAAAAGCTGGCGACTGAGTCAGGATTTGAAGAACACCCTGAGAGGGCCAAACGAAACACATTTGTTGGCTAGAATCAGCTGGCCAGACTCAGTGAGAAGCACTGTCAGCACAGCGGCTGGAGCGCTGCACGGGTACTAACTAGCTAGTAAAGGCGCGCACAGGTGGCCTTGAGCCAGAATGGGGAGCCCTACCAGGGCCAGCCCTTTGGAAAGAACAGGCAGTGACCATGGCTGCCCATGCCCTTCTCATAGTGCTGGGTCTTTGTCCAGAGACCAACAGGTGACCCTGTCAGCTTGCAGACCTACACCCGGCCTCCTCAATGAGGCAGCCCCTTCGTGTTATAAACCACATGGCACGCTGGCAAGAATGGGGACAGTTAACAGGCAGGAGTGACAGAGCTGCCATCAGCCTGGCCTTGGGTTTTCCCAGCTCTCCCCAGGCACGGTCTGTTCCGGCAAATGACTCCAGTGGCACTAGGCACTTGCTTTTGAAGGAAGTAGGTAGTCCTGAAATCCTGTCTGTAGAGGAGAGTCTGAGCAAGAAGGATCTTCTGGGTCCACTGCACTTCCCATGCCACCCCAGGATAGCAACACACACGGGGAACTCTCTGGACTGTGGGTGACCAAAGGGCCCTCAACAGAGCAGTAGTGGCCCATGGCCTCCGTGTCTCCTCTGCACCAGTCAACCTCTGGCCAGTCCCGTGCACACCCACTCCAGCTCCACGATTATCCCACTGGGTCACGCCCATCTCACCTCCCATCTAGTCCATTCATTTCCTTGCTCTCGCTACCACGTTCGCCACGGACTCATAACTCCACACGGCAATCAAAGAAATCTTTAAAGCATAAAGCCTATCATACCGCCAACTCCTGCCCCCCACCCCCAAACTCTTTCACAGGCTTCCAGCTGATTCAAGGCCAAATTCTCATCTCCTCTCCAGAGCCTACACCAATTTGGACCCTGCCTACCTCAAGGTTGACAGTGACTACCCCCTTCCTTCCTCACTACGTCCCAACACAGTGACCTCCCTTTCGTAAGACTGGGGACTGAACCTAGGACCCCTCGTTCACGAAAGAACGCTACCACTCAACCACAGCCGCAGCCCCTGCCTCTCTTTTTTTTCTCTTACAGTCAACGGTTCTCCATGCTTCCAGACCCGGGCACAAGCTGGGTCGGCTGCCCATGTCAATCACTGCCCATTACCCTGCTTAGAGAAATCAGCTGCCCTGTTTCTGTCTTCGGAGAACCCATCAGTGTGTGGAGCTACCCTCCAATTGTCCTCCTCGGGAATGAGTAAGAGCTGTCTGGCTAGAACGCCAGGAACCCTCTCAAGGGTTAAGCCCAGCGCGGGCTCCTACCTCCTCTGCTTCTCTTAGCAGACAGAATTGGACCCAGGATCATGGGGAACACTGAGCAAACTCTGCTCCCTCCCTCCTGGTGTGTCAGGACCACACAGCCCAGCTGGCCGGCCTGCTGCTGGCAGACACCAACACCCCAGCCCAAGATTCCCTCCTGTTTCCACAGTTCCTCTTTCCCAGTCTTGACCCTACACATTTTCCAGGCAGCTTTATTTGGTTGGGCTCCTGGCTAATAACCAATGTCAACTCAGTAATAGGGCAGCAATTTGGTGGCAGATGTTTTCTTGGCAGCACAGGCCATCGTCTTTAGTCCCCACTAAAGTTCTGGCCCTGGAACACCACTGCCCAATGCCAGTCTCTTTTAAAGATGTCTCTGCAAATAAATTCAAATAAACACCCTGGGCCTCCATTAACGCCCTCCCAGCTGACCCTGGGAACAGTGGGTCTTTCAGGCTAGCTACTGCAGCCACTCCCTGGGGCAGTTAAAACACCCCAACCTGGCCTCCGGCCTCTCTTCTCCAGAGGCCACTAGGCCTGCCCTCACAGACACAGCAGGATTCCGTCCTCCTGAAAAAAAAAGTGGGGGTGGGGGACCTTCAAGCAGGCAGTTTACCATTCCAGACACAATCTCTCAGAGAGAAACAAAAACTCTCCCTGTCTGAGGCAGACCGCGAAGGCGTGTGTGTAATAAGATGCTAATACAATTTAATGATATTTCGGCTGGAAAACCTGTCCTCAGAGCCTCCTTGTGCAAGGAAGGCCAGACATTCAGAAAACAAGAGCTCGCGCACTCCTTAACCGCTTCAAACGGGGGTCACAGCCCCACTCTTTCCCATCTCTCATTAACTTTAATGCCTTCTTGGGGACAATAATTGCAGATACAGAAAGTGCTTTTGTGCGCACAGGGCAGAGGGCGGCTGTCTGTAACTGTCAACTCTACTTCTCCAAGCCCTAGGGGAACCTGAACCCTCTCCTACCACATCACTGCCTACCTGCAATTATAAGAGTCCCCACCAGGCTCCAGCTTCCAGCGCCTACATGCACTGTGCAGGACAGCTCTAGGGACTCAACCAAGGAGATTCCACGAATGTGATGGGTTCTGTCTAATCTGTCATTTGTAATTCCTCATCCTTATTCCCCACCCCCCCAATATCCAGGGCAAAACTCAGTGGACTGTTCTAAGTCTAGCTGCCCATGGGCACCTGTTGGATGCTTCTCATCTCTTCTGCACAGAAGACAGTTGTCTTGCTGGCCTAGCCTGGAGCTGACAGCAAAGGCCAGGGTGTAGATAATGAACTGGCTAGCCTCAGTTCATTAAGAGCAAGACTGGCTGCCACGGTGCGGATGCTACCACACGCCTCACTTCGGGCTTTTCCCCCTTCCCTTTTCATTGGGGCGATGGAGATTGAACCCAGGGCCTTGCACTCGCTAGACCAACTACATCCTCAGTCTCAGGGTGAGTCTTTAAGACAGTCGTTCATTTCCTATGCTCACTTAGACAGGAATTATCATCAATCCCACTGGCTGATAAACTGAGATTCACAGTGCCTTTGCCATTGCTGGAAACTCCATTCAAACCTAGGCCAGCTGGCTGCCCCGTCACGGGGCTCAGGTCTGTAGGGAGACCTTCAGTTCCTAGCATGAATGGAAGTTTTCCAAACTCCAATGGGATGGCTGAGGGGAAGAGGTGAGGACTGCCTGAGGCCCCAGAACCAACCTCCCTTAGTGCCTAAACTTTGAGCTTAGACCCACCACTTCAGAGTTTAAGTCACATGACACAGGTCTCATATTGGGACAAGTCAAAGTTATGTCCCAAAGTTATCTGGCCTCCTCTCATCCAACTTAAACATCCATGAAATTTCCAGTGGGCCTGTTGCACACTCAGTGAAGTACCTGATGGGTGCGGAAGACAACCAGCCACCTTCTAGTCTAACAGAAACACTGGCTGTAAATACCAGAACACGCCGCCCACCACCTCAAAAATAGAGGAGTCAGTGTCAAAGGCTTAACTTGGATAGTAAGGAACACTAGGGAGCTGGGGAAATCACATATCCAAACTGTCAGCACGAGCTAAATGCTGAGATACCATAGACTCTTGGGTAAGAGTCACCGGCCATCTAGCCCAGCAATTTGGGAAATGGAAAAGCTTGTTGGATGGGAAAACATTTGCTGTATCCAGAGTCCAAATAACCCTGTCCTTAAACACTTCATCTGTGAAGAGTGCTGGGAAGACCCTTGGCCAAACAGTTTCAAAACCAACATTCGCTGGTGAGTCCTGCTGCGCAGGGTGAGGACTTCCCTCTACCAAGCATTTGCTGTGGAACCAAATGCTTTTCCACTCCAAACAACAGCCAACAGCACTTGGAACTACGGAGGAGAGGGCTCCAGATCAAACAAACATCCTCCCCCACCACCACCATGCAAACTTTCTCAATAAATTATTCGCCCGCTTCGGATCAAAGCCTGTTTTTGCAGCCTGTGACCTAAAAAGCAAATAGCATAGCCTAAACATGAAAGCCTTCCTCCTTGACTGGGTCAGTTTTATTACTCATTCACACCCCCCCTTACAGTTTATTCTGTTATTTTCCTCCTCTGCTTTAGTGGATTGCTCTGCGAGTCCCAACCCGCCCAAGGAAAATGGGACAATTGGTCCAGGAGGGTTGGTGTGTTCGCTTGGGGCACTAAGGGGAAAAAAGAAATCAGGCTAGGGAAAAAGAAGTCAGTACCCTGGGAACCCAGGAAGCAGGGCCAGGCCCGGTTGGCAGCCCGCTGCCTGGCCCTCCTGCCAAATGTCCTACTGGGAATTTTACCAGTGAGATGAGACAGTGCCACTTTGGGAGGAGAACCCACCTCCCAAACTCGGGCCTGTTTGCAAATATAAATGTTTAAGGGTACACCCCAACTGTTCTTTCTGGCTCAAAACTCTTCATTTCAAAAAGGGGCTCCCTAACCCCTCCTGCACTTCTCTGAAAACAATCATAATCCCTCCCACTGACCTCTTGCAAACTACCTCTGGGTAAAACTTTGTACCTCGGAATTCTGCAGATGGGGGGGGGTGGTGCTAGGGGCAAGGGTGAAGTTTGGAAATCTTCAGAGACCTGAGATGGCCAGTGCAATGTACTGTCGGGCATAAAGAAACCCGGCGCCCCTCCCCCGCCCCCCAGCAGGAGGCCTGAGGCCAAGCTGGTTTAAAAAAAAAAAGTGCCCAGGCCGGCTGCAGTCGCTAAGGGGATTAGAAGGTTGCGCGCCTCCAGCCTGCCCCTGGTGGCGGGCGATGGGCACGCAGGTTGAAGGCGCGCCGGCGTGATTCCGACCGCGGGAGCTGGGAGGAGGAGCCGGAGGTGGCTGCGGGGGGCTCCGGCCCAGGCGTAGGAAGGGCAAGAGGCGGTTCGGGCCGGGGGCGGTGCCAGGAGGTGGGTGGGCTTGGCGCCCGAGGCGGGGGAGGGCTCTAGGGGGACTCTGGGAAGGGCAACTGAGCCCCGGGTGGGGGCAGGGGTGCTGAGTGGGGTAGAGGTGTGCATTAGGGGTACCGGGTAGGGTTGGCTGGGCCTCTCTGTAAGGTAAAGAGAAGCCTCCAAGCCGGTTTTGCAAATGTCCTCACCCTCCGACAGAACAGCTACGAGTCGCCAAGCTGACCCAGGATAAGCTCTTGCCCGGAGAAGGGGGTGTCTCGGGACCCAGGGAAGGGCGGGAAGGGACCGTGGGGAGCTACAAGTCTGCACCCTGGCTGGGAGTGGGCGTGCGAGAGCCGCTCCGCAGGCGCAGGCAAGTGGGTGGGAAGGAGGGAGGGAGAGGGAGGAAGGAGGTGAGCAGGGAAGATGCCACTGCCGGGGGCGGGGCGGGGCCGGGGATCCGCCGGAGGGACTGCAGCAGTGCTTGGTGGGGGCGGGGGCTGCAATGTCACTCATTTTGGGGTCAGGTGCGTGTGTCCTAAGCAGGGCTCGCCACTTGCCCACTGCTCCTAGGTACCACCCAGAGTGTAAGGGCGGAGGGCAGGGAGCTGCAGAGTACTCCCCAAAGCGGGACGCGAACCGGCAGAGTTGAGAGAAGGTAAACAAGGGCCACGCCCCCTGCCGTCGCCCCGTGAGCGCGCACCCGCCGCTCCTGCCGTCGCCGGTACATTTCCACTCTAGCAGCAGCGCCTCTTCCCCCACCGGACTCCCGCGCAACCCCGAACGGCTTCTGCCCCCTACCCCCAGTACGCACCCTAGCTACCTGGGCTGCGTATCTTGCACTCACCTGGGAAGGTTGTCCCCCGCCCCTCAAAAATAAAAAAAAAACAACTAATTTGTGTAATGTCTCTGAGCTCAGAAACCGAGCATGCTGCCCCCGCGTGCAGCGCCCGCGTGCACCCAGCCTGGAAAGGGGGCGCAGGGCGGAGGCGGTGGCCCCCGGAAGGTGTCTAGGACTGGACCGGCTGCACGTGAGCCCAGCGCGGGGTCATGTGCATCGGCTCAGTCCGGTTCGGCACCCGGACGTGCTGCGTATCAACAAAATGAAACTCGGGGAAACAGAAGGGCAGATAGCTCCGGGTTTCCGTGCCCTGCTTCCCAACCGCTCGGCCTCCCCACCCCGCACCCCGGTCCCGCCGCAGCCCCTCGGGCCAGCCGGAGCCCGAGAGGCAACTTGCAGCGCAAGCACCCCCACCCGCCCGCGCCCCCTCGCCGGCCCAGGGGCGCTTTGCCGCAGTCATTAATAAAGAAGGTCGCCAGGCTCACCCTTCCAAAAGTTGTTGCATGTGCCCCTCTCAGCCTCCCCGCACTGTACTCTTTAAAACACGGCTGACCAACATGCGCAATCTCTCTCCCCAGTGCTGTGCGTCCCCCCCCCACCCCCCGCGCTGGCTTCCTAGAACAGGCAGCCAGCAAGAGAGAGAGGGAGCGAGTGAGCAAGAGAGAGAGGGAGCGAGGAGCACTGGCAGATCTGTTGCAAAAAAAAAAAGAAACCCACAAAATACTGCCGTTGAGATGCGCAGGGCCCATTCGCTGGGGGCTGGCTCTTACCTTGCTCCGCGGTGCCCTCCCGAGGGGCGCTGCCCTCGGCTACGCGCCGCGGCGGGGGCCGGCGCGGGAAGGATGCTCCCGAAGCCAGGAGCTCCTGGGGCCGGCGCGGGAGGGCGGGGGGCGCGCATCCATCCGGGGTCGTGGCGAGGGAGGCGACCGGGCCGCAGCGTCCCCAAGCCCCGCACCCCTGCTGGGAATACGGTCAGCCCTCCATCCCTGAGCTGGTGCCTCTAGGAGTGGGCGCAAAGTAACTCCATGGACGCTACTCACCCCCCCAAAAAATAGCCTCCAACTGCGATGGCCGCGGTCGGCACCATTCACCAACCCCCTGTGTATGTTTCTGTTTCTTTTTAAACCAAGACTTCCTTGTGATCTCTTTAGAGGAGAAAAAAAATGTGTTGGGGTGGGGGTGGGGTGGGGGCGGGCAGGAGGAGAGGGAGGGGGAGTAGCCACTTTTTTCTAATTCACTCGGATCTCCGCTCCCGGCACCCCCTCGCCGTGTCCCCCCCCCCTTCTCGCCCAGTTGTTTGGCTCCGGCGACAGTCCCAGGTAGCGTTGCGGGCCCCCCCCCGCGGGGGGGTGCCCTGCATGGTCCCCTGCCCGCTTGCACGCGGGGCCGGACTCCTCGTGGACTCCGGGGCGCCCCCAGCCCGCCCTGTCCCCAGGGCCGGGCCCGAGCGCCGGCTGAGCCCGTGCAAGTCCCATCAGGTCGGCTCACACTTCACACACTCACACACATACCCCGCCCCTCCACTCGCTCACTCACACTTTCTGCTCACACCCCGCCCCCTTCGCGCCCCAGACCCAGGCGGAGCCCCCCACAACCTTAAAAAAAAAAAAGCAAGCTTATACTTAAAAAAATCTTTTGGCGCCATATTAATGACGTACTTAAAATTTGCCATTTCTCCCTGCGTCAAAAAGACGTTTCTTCGCAAATAACAGCCTGGAGGCGACACTCGCGGAGGAAACGAGGCTTGCACGGAGTACCCCGCCCGCCCGCCCCACCCCCCGGGACTCCGGAGCTGGAAGACCCTAGCCCTTCGCCAGGTTTAGGAATCACTGGTTTTAAAATCGGAATCGAATAAATCGCGTGGCGTTTTTTGCAGCGCCAGAAGTGAGCAGAAAGTGCTGGCAGGAGTGCAGGGGAGGGGCGCGCATGGGGCTGGGGGGAGGGGGCGCGGTCCTCCTCCCCCACCCACACCAAATGCAAACTAGCATCCCAGGCTGGGAAACTTGAAATTGTGGGCGACCTCCGGTAGAAAAGGGCTGCGGGGGGGGGGGGTCCCTTCTTGGGCTCGTTGCCCCCTCCCCCTCGCGGGTGCCTCCTGGCGCCTGGTGCTGCCCTGCATTTCCGGGGGGGGGGGGAGTGAGGCGCGCTGTGATGGGTGGGTGGCTAGGAGGGTGGCAGCGCGTCCTAGCCTCAGGCGGAGTTTGCCCCCGGACACCCCCTTCCTTCTGCCTCGTGCCTCTTATAACCGCAAAGGGTTAAAAACCGAGGGGCAACTTCCCAGGGCTGGTACTTGGCGGTGAAGCGGGGCGCCCCTCTCCCCACCCTCTCCTCCTCGCCCCTCCTCCTCCGACTCCACTTCCCGACTTGACCTTGTGGTGCACAAACAGTGCTCTCCAATCCGCGCAGTTTCTGGAAGAAGAGCCTGCGCTCGCCAGGCGGGCGGGCTGTCGGGCTGCTAGCCGGCAGTGGCGGAGCCTTGGGTCGGTTCCCTGAGCTGCGGGCCACACCCACCCAACCCGCTGCGCTCGGGGAGCTCACCTTCTCTCTAGGAAGGAAAAGGGCAGGCCTCCTGGATGGGTAGGCACGTGGGGGGCAACCTTCTGCCTCCTGGGAATGCTCCAGCTGGGGAGGTTGGTTGGCTTTGGGCTGAGGTTTGGAGAAGCCTGGCCCAGCATCTCCAAACCATCTCCTCCTTGCCAAGGCTTTCTGCCCCCTCCAAGATAATCCAATGATTTTTTTTTCCTTCCTTCACCTTTGTTTTTGAAGGCAGGTGGATGAGTTTTAAATCCCTTTCCCTCTCCAAGACTTAAGGTTGTTTATTTTTCCTTTCCCCTCCACTACCCCCCCCCTTGCATGGAAAGATAAATATTCAATTTACGTAAGATGACATTTATGTGACAATTAAGAAGATTCCCCATGGAATGTTGTGAACACATTTGCTTATAGGAGAAATAAATCTAATAATAAACAAACTCATAACAGCTCAAATCCTCTGAAAGGGAGGGTGTCTGTGCAACAAAGAGGGGCATGATGAATGCGGAAAGAAGCGCTTTCGGCAACAAGAAAGAAATATGAACTCAGAAGAGAGCCACCAGCAGAATTTCTCTTCTTTGGCCTTCATTCACAAAGTTTGAAGAGGCTTGTTTGGCAAGAGGAGGGGGGCTTATTATCACCTCACAGTTAGCCCTGGCTAGGCTCTGGCTCTCAATGGTTCACTGAGAAGATTTTCCCAGGCCAAGGTCACTGTCTGCTAACAGGTGTTGCAGGCTGGGCGTGCCTCGCAGCACGGTTAATGGCTACTAATCCTGGCTTTCCTTTTCAGAAGGCCACGTGAAGCAGCCACCAAGTACCTCTCTCTGGATCTGTTTTTCACCTTTGATGAGCTGAAGGTTCCAGAGAGCGCACGTGCACGCGCACGTGTGTATAAATATGTAAATTGACATCCTGGATAAGTAAAGCAGGACCGGGTTCAGAGTGCACGGTGGTACCCGAGGGCTTTGCAACTGTTTTCTTTCTTATACTCTATTTATTTTTTAAAAAATTATTCTTAATTAGGTATAGGTGTATGTGCACCTACTTTTTAAAAATTTATTTTCGTTTTATTGGCGTTTTGCCTGTGTGTATGTGTGTATGAGGGGGGTTGATTCTGGAGTTATAGACAGTTATGAGCTGCCGTGTGGGTGCTGGGAATTGAACCTGGGTCCCCTGAAAGAGCAGTCAGTGCTCTTAACGGACGGAGCCATCTCTCCAGCCCCTGCATACCTCCTTTTAATTGTGTGTCAGCATGTGTGCAGGTGCACATGAGTGCCAGGTGAGACAGGCCAGAGGCATGGGAGCCCTGTAGCTGGAGTTACAGATGGTTGTGAGCCACCTGGTGTGTGTGCTGAGCCCTGAACTCAGGTCCTTTGGAAGAGCAGCAAGTATTCCTGACCACTGAGCCATCTCTCCAACCCCTGCTTTTTGTGTTTGCTGTTGCTGCTGCTGATTGAAACCAGGGCTTTGCCCATTCGGGGTGAGAACAAGAGGATACTACTGTCTATCTTTCCTGAGGATACAGACAAGAATTCCCAGTGTGGGCAGAAAGGACTAGAGGAGGAAACTGTGGGAAATAATGGGCTACATGGTCAAGGTCCTGACAACAGTGCCAGCCATGAATCTGGGATGTAAGTAGAGGCACACTGCATAGAGACAGTCTAAAGGGATCCGCAGGTTTGGTCTGCTGCTTGGAGCTTCTGTATAGGACAGGATAGAACAGGGCAGGTTGTTTCCCCTGGTCAGCAGGAACCCATGAACTGAAATGGGAAAAATGTCTTGGCAAGGAGTTATAGAATGACCTAGAGAGATGGTAGAGGTATTGAATGAGCGTTTCATGAGTGTGTGCTTCTTGCTGTGCCCTGTGCAGAAGCTATTCCATTTCCCCCTCGCAGAAGCCCATCAGCCCCATTCAGAAAGACTTCAGTAACTCAACAGTAATCATATAACTGCTGGTAGTGAGTAGATACCTCAGTCCAGATGACCTTGACCACAGCGTGGCTGCCCTTCGCTGCAGTCTAGAAATAAAAAGTAGCATTATTATATAGTTTGTGATTGATCTTAGCAAGAACAACTGCTCTATTTAGTCCTTGAAATAGTTCTTTAACTTGAGACCCTATCTGGCCCCCCTAAAGAGTCCTTAGGAGGTCAGGCAGTGGTGGCAAATGTCTTTAATGCCAGCACTTGAGAGGCAGAGGCAGGTGAATCTCAGTGAGTTCGATGCCAGTCCTGGTCTATAAAGCGAGTTCCAGGACAGCCAGGGTTGTTACACAGAGAAACCCTGCCTTGAGAAAAGAAAGAAAGAGAGAAAGGAAGAAAGGGAGTCCTTAGGAGACACTGCTGGTTTAGGGCCAAAATCCCCTCTGGTCGTTGACTTTCCCACAGCTCTGTGCTATTGTCTAAGGTGAACCTTGGAAGTGTCAACAAAATGATAACAACAAAGCTAATTTTAATTCCATATTCGTTATAAAAGTTTCACAAGCCACTCATCACTCATTAACTTTTTTGAAAAAAGTGAGAAGAGAAGACTTGTGGAGCCTTGTTTGCTAGGTACCTGTTGGGCACAGGCTTAAGTGAAAGGACCATAGATACCTGGTCTCTTGGTACCTCCTTCCTGGTGGACAGAGACACCCGGCTTAATTAAACAAATGTGAAATTGGTATAGCCAAACCTCATAACTCACACTTGTAATCTCAGCCCTTGGAAAACTGAGGCAGGAGGATTGCCAAGAGTTCAAAGCTAGCCTGGCCTGCACGGTAGATTGAGACAGCAGATTGAATGGCACAGAGTAGCCCTCGCCCAAACACATGGAAAAGGAGAAAATGTTTACATTACATTCTAGTTTTAATTGTGTGTGTGTGTGTGTGTATGTGTGTGAGTGAGTGAGTGAGTGAGTGCAGATGCTTGTGGAGGCCAGAAGAGGGCGTGAGATGCCTTTGAGCTGGAGTTACAGGCTTTGTCAGCCACTTGACCTGAATGCTGGGGACAAAACTCTGGTCCTCTGCGAGAATATGAGAGTTAACTGCAGTCATCTCTCCAGTCATGAAAACAAACAAACAAACAAGTTTAAGGTAAGATCTCACTGAATAATCAAGTGTGAGCCCAGACTAGCCTCAAATCCACTGTGAAGCCCAGGCTGGATGCAAATTCTCTGTAATCTTTGTGTCTCAGACTCCCAAATGCTTGGGTTACAGGTGTGTGGTGATGTGTTCGTAGGTATTTTCTATAGTGAAAAATTCAATTGGAAAGCAAAACATTATAGAACTATAATTGTAACTTTTTGAGATTCATTTTTATTTTATGTGTATATATGTCTTGCCTGCATGTATGTCTATGTTTCATTCCCTGTAGAGGCAAGAAGTCATCAGATCAAGGGGTACTGTTTTAAACTGGATGATCTGAGAATATGGCTGGTAAAGAGTGAGCTGCAGTGCATGTGTGTGTGTTGTGTGTGTTGTGTGTATTTGAGGGTGGAACATTCTGGAGTTTAGGGACATCCCCCTACAAAGATCTGTGGATACAAATTAGGGGTCTTAAATTTTGATGGGAAAAAAAATCACATCTTCATTTTCACCAATAAAACGTAGCATGTTCTTCAGTTATGAATAGGGACAACAAATCCTTGCTGTTAGCTACACCAGTGACATCGTTGCTGGTGAAAATCACAGGTATTTTCATGTTCCTTTACAGTTGTTACTAATACCCTAAAATACCATTGCACATCAGTACTTCAAATTATGCTACTCGTCATTTAATAAAGCACATATTGGTATGGTACACATTTTTTTTTTTTTTTGGTTTTTCGAGACAGGGTTTCTCTGTGGCTTTGGAGCCTGTCCTGGAACTAGCTCTGTAGACCAGGCTGGTCTCGAACTCACAGAGATCCGCCTGTCTCTGCCTCCCGAGTGCTGGGATTACAGGCGTGCGCCACCATCGCCCGGCTATGGTACACATTTTGAAAATGTCTTTAGAATTACATTTTAAGATGATCAGGTTCCTCCATAATTCATAGGACTTGTTGCAAGGGCTGCAGGATGGTGGTTCACACCTCCTACCCTACTACCTAGGGGGTTGATGGAGGAGGATCAGGAGTTCAGGCTCATCTTTGACTACGTTGCAAATGTGAGGTCAGCCTGTGCTGTCTAAGGTCCTAGACTCAACTCTCAGAATTGCAAAAATAATAAGGTCTTATACTCCAGAGGAATCCATAGGCCTCAGAGTACTTGAATCCATGGCTCAAACAAGGTTAAGGGTCTGGCATGTGGATGCTCTTGGACAAGAGTCTCCTGCCTTTAAAGGATGAGACTTTATAGGGCGTTGTGCGACCTTATTAAGGGACTTGGCCTTTGCTGGGGTTGGCATGGAGAGTTTTGAGCAGAAGAGTGTCACAGTTTGACACTGGATTTTACAAGTCACTTGGCATCACCTGGCGAGCAGACTAAACTCAAGGCTGAAGCAGGAAGAGCATTTAGGATGGCGGATGCTACCTTGGACCAGAGTAGTAGCAGCGATAATTCATGAAGTGGGTGGGTTCTGCATATATTTTAACAGAGTTTGCTGATGGAACAAGAGAGAAGGGCTGATGGGAGAGGCTTAGTGGGGAGAGGCACTTCTAGCTACCCCTCACCACCCAAAGTCAATTTCCTGAATGTCGTCACTTGGTGGCGGGAGAGAATCAACTCCTACATGTTGTCCTCTGACTTCCACACACAGTTTGTGGCACATGCATGCCCATGCATACCCACACATGCCCATAGACATACAAATAAATAAAATATAATTGAAATTTTGTTTTAGATAAAGGAACAGCTATAAAAGTTTTGTCGTAAGTCAATGGGAGGAGTTGCCATTTCCTAGGATGGAGAAAATGGAAGGAGGAGGTTTGAGGAGGAAAGGGGACTCCTTTCTGGACATCCTAAGCCTGAGGTGCCTGTTGCAGGTCCAGCTTTAGGGTTCTCATAGGGAGCTGGATGTGGCAGTTTCAGCTTGAGCAAAGTGAGGGCTGATGTGTGCTTTTTAAAGCTGTAGGGTTTGCGCTCTGAGATCATGAAGAAGTATAGGAAGAGGGGCATAAGGATGATGCACTGGGTACTCTAAGGCTAAGATCTGGAAGAGAAGGACGCAACAGAGATATCGTTAAGAGAAAGGGTCAGGCGGTGGCAGCGCACACCTTTGACCCGAGCACTTGGGAGGCAGAGACAGGAGGATCTCTGTGAGTTTAAGGCCAGCCTGGTCTACAAGAGCTAGCTCCAGGATAGACTCCAAAGCTACAGAGAAACCCTGTCTCAAAAAAACCGAGAGAGAGAGAGAGAGAGGATGGAGGCCATAGCTCAGGTGATAGAGTGCTTGCCGGGCACACACAAAGCCCTGGGTTCGATCCCTTGCCTCGTATAAACCATTGTGGTGGTGAGTGTCAGCACTTGAGAGGTGGAGGTCGAGAACCAGACGTTCTGAGTAAACTTCAGCTGCATATTGAGTTTGAGGACAGCCTGGGCTACATGAGACCCCGACTCATAAATAAAATAAATCAAATAGCAAAGTAAACGAAACATCCAGAGAGCTGGGAGGAAGTTGTAAAAGCTCCACATATCGAGCTGCTGAAGGATTGGATGGCATTTGGTAGGGAGCCTGGGCATGGTCGTGCAGGTCTTCGCTAGCAACACACTTTACATGCTGAGGCCAGCCTGGTCTACCTAGGGAGACCCTGTGTTTAAAAAAAATCCATGAGTAGTTAGTTATGCATGCCTTTAATCCCAGCACTGGAGAGACAGAGGCAGGCGGATCTCTGACTTTGAGGGCAGCCCGGTCTATTCAGAGTTCCAGGACAGCCAGGGCTACACAGAGAAACCCTGCGTCAAAAAACAAAACATAAAAATCTTAAGGTTCAGAACCATGGAGTTCACTGGTGACTTTGACAACAGTAGAGCAAAAGTCAAGCAAAAACTTGACTAGGTTGTCATGAGAGAGTGGCAGGGGCTGGGAGCATGGCTTAATGAGAAGCAAGAGGATCAGAAGTTCAAGGTCAGCCTCAGTTATATAAAAAGTTCAAGGCCAGCCTGGGTTAAACAACTGTCTCAAAAAAAAAAAGTGCAGATTTGGGCTTGATTTCTGGCACACACACACACACACACACACAGAGAGAGAAAGAGACAGACGGGCGTATTTCTGGCCGGTGTATTTTTTTTTTTTTTTTTTGGCCTGATAGCCACAGGTTTTCAATAGGCAAGTTTAAAGCAGGGCCCAGGGATCTATAGCTCTGCATTTTCAACAATCACTTAGTTGTTCTTTCTGGTTTTTTGGGCTAGAGTCTTACACTGGCCCAAGTTGGCCCAGAATCCACTATGTAGCCCAAGATATCCTTAAACTTGCAGCAATCCTCCTGCATCAGTCTCTCATGTGCAGTGATTATAAACTACACTTGCCTTACTTGGTCATTATTTTCTTTTCTCTCATTTATTATATTATTATTATTATTATTATTTAGATACAGGGCCTTAAGTAGCCCATGCTGACCTTGAACTTGCTATGTGGCTGAGGATGACCCTGAACTTTATATTTATTTATCATTTTTAAAGCAATTTTTATATGACTTGACCTTTAATTTCTGATCCTCCTGCTTCTACCTTTGGAGTGCCTGGGATTGCAGATAGGGGCCATCACACAGGGCTGGAAACTGAACCCAGGGTAGCATACATACTAGGCAAACACCCTAACAACTGCATTATATCCCCCCACCCATCCCCCACTCCATCCCCCACCCTTACCTAGTGGTTCTTTTTTTTTCTCCAAGATTCACTTATTTTATGTTTGAGTATTTTTCAAGCATGTATTTATGTACACCATGTGCCTGCCCACTGAAGACAGGAGAAGGTATCAAATTCCTTGGAACCAGAGTTTCAGATGGTTGTAAACCACCATGTGGGTACTGGGAACTGAACCCAGGTCCTCTGCATGAACAGTGGGTGTTCTTAACACCTGAGCTGTCTCTCCAACTTCCTTACCTGGTCATTCTTGATGCTCTTGCCTGTGAAGCATCCTTTATGAAACAGGGAGTTTGTGCGCATAGTGTCAAACACTGGCTTGGCACTCAGTAATTGCTCATTAGATGATAAATGTTCTTCCAGGAGTCTTTACAGAGAACACAAAAATCCTTTAAAATAACTTGCAATTTGTATCCAGAAGCTGAGGTCTCCTGTACCATAAGTGCTTTAATTGAAAAAAAAAAGCGTAAGATTTGTTCAGCATTCATGCCCTGAATATTTATTGAGTGCCTGCTATGTTCCAGGCAATGTTCAAGGGCTGGAGAGACAAACTATCTGACTCAGACGTTTGTCTGAGTCATCAAGGTAGGCAGAAGCCCCAGATGTGCCAGCCACAGCTGCCAGCAGTCTGCCTCCAGAGGACCAGGTGGGGTGGGAAGTCCTTCTGCAGGCTCCAGGCTGACAGTCACTCATATGGGCTCAGTGTCTGTTCAAAGATAGCTGGCACACAGATGACCAGGTGGCCAGGAGCTTCTTCAAGGGGAGGTTCTGATTCATGAGGCTGGGATAAGGCTTGAGAGTCTCTGTTTCTCACAAGCCTCCAGCACCTCCCTGCAGCAGCAGCAGCAGCACAGGGCGCCCTTGAAACTGAATAGAGGTTAGGAAGCCAGGTCAGAACCCGGCTCTTACCTTAGGGCTCCTGAAGCATTTGTGGGAGTCCTGTGGGGAAAGGAGTCTCCCCTGTGGGGAGTGAGTCTGTGAAGATGCTTGTTGCACAGATACCAGTAAGCTTTGCTCTTCCTTCCTTCCTTCCTTCCTTCCTTCCTTCCTTCCTTCCTTCCTTCCTTCCTTCCTCCCTCCCTCCCTCCCTCCCTCCCTCCCTCCCTCCCTCCCCCCCCCTCTCTCTCTCTCTCTCTCTCTCTCTCTCTCTCCTTTAAGATAGTCTCACTATGTAGCCCCGTCTGGCCTCAGAGTTGGATACAGCCTCCCCCTGCTTCCCAACTCCTGGAATTAAAGGCACAGTCCATCACTTCTGACTTTTTTTTTCTTGAGGCAGGATATCATGTAGCCTAGGCTGGCCCTGAACTCTCTGTGTATTTGACGATAACTTTGAACTTCTGATCCTCCTGCTTCTACTTTCCAAGTTCCCAAGTGCTGGAACTATAGATGTGTGTCACTATGCCTGGTTTTATGTGCTGGGGATCAAACCCAGAGCCTTGTGCATGGGAGGCTGGTGCCTTGCCGACTGAGCAACATTCCCTGCCTTCAGATTTGCTTTTATCAACATTTCTAGAATTCTCCCTCTTCTATCTAGGGACAGTAGTATGAGGTGGCTTTATCTTAAGGATGGCTATCATTCAGTCCCTTGCTTATTCAGTGGATATCTGCTGATACCTACTGTGTGCCAAACAGACCTTCAGAAGATGACAAAGCCAACAGTTTAAGCCTCCTGGACACTAACAAAGAAACTCCAGATGGGTCTTGGAACAGTGAAAAGCCACTCAGGGCTGCTTGTGGCTAAGGATTCTACTACCTTGGCAAGATCTGAACTTGGCCATGCCTGGGTACACTACAGTGTAGGGCTGGGAGAGGTGCCCCTCTGCAGCTACCGTCAGACAGTTCAGACGTGGTTCTGACCAGTCCCAAGAGATGTCTGGGTAATGTGCCAGCCGGGCCACCTGTCCCTTCTCATCTTCTCAGACCCAGCCCATTGGCCACAGATGGCAGAGGGCAGTGGAGATCCCTGGGGCTTCCAGATGCCTCTCCAGAACCTGGCAGCTGCCAGTCACTCCTGGCAGATCAGTGCCTACCCAACCAGAGTCCAGGTGTGAGATGCCCCACTCTGAGCTGAGGGGATCAGCCCCCATCCAAGAGCCACCAGGAACCCAAGGTACTGATTCTAAGTCAAGCTGGGTACTGTAAGCAAAAGCCCTTCACTTCTCCAGGGTGAAACAAACCCCTCCCATTGCCAGACCTCCAGGCTCCCCATCCTCAGTCACAGGGCAGTGACTAGCCTTCTTAGAAACAGCTCACCTGTAGACTCACAGGCTCGGGATGCAGCTAGTTGGTACAGTAGCTACATAGCAATACAGTAGTTACATAGCATGTACAGTAGTCACATAGCAGGACAGTAGTTACATAGCATGTACAGTAGTTACATAGCAGGACAGTAGTTACATAGCATGTACAGTAGTTACATAGCATATACAGTAGCTATGTAGTACATAC
>NC_022014.1:46882292-46902666 GCF_000317375.1 Microtus ochrogaster | reverse complement strand
GTTACATAGCAGGACAGTAGTTACATAGCATGTACAGTGGTTACATAGCAGGACAGTAGTTACATAGCATGACAGTAGTTACATAGCAGGACAGTAGTTACATAGCATGTACAGTAGTTACATAGCATGTACAGTAGTTACATAGCATGTACAGTAGTTACGTAGCACGTACAGTAGCTACGTAGTACATACAGTAGTTACATAGCATGTACAGTGGTTACATAGCAGGACAGTAGTTACATAGCATGACAGTAGTTACATAGCAGGACAGTAGTTACATAGCACATACAGTAGTTACATAGTAGGACAGTAGTTACAAAGTAGGGCGCCCCTGACTTTGATCCGCAGCACCGCATACACCAGGCCTGGTGGTGAGCACCTATAATCTCTGCACTTGGGATGTGGAGGCTTGAGGAGTTCAGGGATATCCTCAGCTACATAGTGAGTTCAAGGATATCCTTAGCTACATAGTGAGTTCAAGGTTGTCACCCTGTCTCCAACAAACAACAACACAAATGAGAAAAAGTTGTCTTGGTAAACGTGAGTTTAAATGGTCAAAATAATTCCTTTCTTTTCTTTTTGTGAGACAGGTCTCACTGTTTGGGACTTGCTGTCCTGGAATTCACTGTGAAGACTTGTCTAGCCTTCAACACACAGAGATCCTTGCTGCCCCCTGGGGTGCAGGGATAAAGTGTGAGACACCACACCAAACTATGAGAGTTTCCTAAAGGGATCATTCAGGTGTAGTAGTCCTCCCTTCTTCATTTCTGCAACAAAGTACGCCGGGCTTGGGGAAGTCGCTCAGTTGGGGAACTGCTTGCTTAGTGTACACAAGACCCTAGGTGTTCGCCCCAACACTGCAAAGAAAAAAGTTTAAATAGTCATAGTTTTGGAGGCTCAAGGGCATGGTGCCAGCCTTGGTGTGGCTCTGGTGGGAACCTCATGTCTGATAGCATCATAGGAATTCTGTGAAGTGGAGAGATTACAAGGCCAGAAACAGGGAAGGAGTTCAGACCAAGCTCAGGGCTGTATGGCCACTCACCATTTGGAGAACCTGCTGGGAGGACAGGCTTTTCAGTGGCCTACACACCTCCCACCAGGCCCAATCTCTGGCAGGTTCCATCACCTCCCACAGCAGCATTCCGGGGAATAAGTTCCCGACCCATGAATGCTTGGGGATGTCGAGTCAGATGGTATAGGGAGGGGGAAAGGTGTCCCCGAGAGGCCAGGGGTTTGCCGGGGACACTGCAGTGCAGCAGGACATGAGTCAGAATCGTCTCAGAGGAGTCTCTTGATCAAGGGAGTGCCGTCATTCAGGAGCCTTCTGGGTGGGCTTGGGAGCCATGGGTCTTCAACTTGGGAGGTGCAGGTGAGAATATGCAGTTTTACTCCCAGCAGCTCTTCCAGGGAGACCCTCTGACCGGAGCACAGGAGACCTGCCTAGGAGGGCAGAGAAAACAGAGCACAGTGCCAACTGAACAACGTGCCAAGGAAGGAGCAGCCTTGTGTACTTCCGGTGTGGAGAAAGACCTAAAATTGTGGTACCTGGGACTAGAGTGGTGGCTCGGTGGTTAAGAGCACTGGCTGCTTTCACAGAGGACCCAGCACCCACATGGTGGCTCACAGCTGTCTCTTACTCCAGTTTCAGAGCGTTGGAATGTCTTCTGCTCACCTGCATGGACACCAGATACACGTGGTACACAAACACACACACAGGCAAAACACCCATCACATAAAAGAAAAGCCTCAAGTGATAAGTAGGCCTTAGGCTACAAGGTGCATGTCATCCCTTTCACAGGAGAACCAGATGCCTGCAGGACCGGTGCCCCTTTTGGTTAGTGTCAGCTGGGTGATGAGGGCCTGGAGCATGATGAGTCCCAGGGAATCTCTGCTACCAAGCTGAACTCCAGTCTGAAAGCCAGGTCATGGGAGTGCGCATCTGGAATCACATGTGGGAAATAAAAGCATAAGGATTAGGAGTCCCTTGTCATCCCCAGCTGGCTCTTCTGGAACTTTCTATGTAGACCAGGCTGACTTCGAACTCACAGAGATCCGCCCGCCTCTGCTTTTTGAGTGCTGGGATTAAAGGTGTGTGCCTCTACAGCTGGCTTTGTTTTGTGTCTTTGAAAACCTTCCAAGTCTCATTGTTTTATTTATGTGAATGTGTGTGTGTGCGTTTGAATGAGTTTCTGTGTATGAGGGTATGTGCAGGAGCCCAATAGGCCGGAGAAGGCATCAGATCCCTTGGAACTAGAATTACAAGCAATTGTGAGTCACTATGTGGGTGCTGGGAACCACACCTGGGTCCTCAGAGAAACATTCTTTTTTTTTTTTTTTTTTTTTTGGTTTTTCGAGACAGGGTTTCTCTGTAGCTTTGGAGCCTGTCCTGGAACTCCCTTGGTAGACCAGGCTGGCCTCGAACTCACAGAGATCCGCCTGCCTCTGCCTCCCGAGTGCTGGGATTACAGGCGTGCGCCACCACCGCCCGGCTCAGAGAAACATTCTTAACTTAATTTCGGTGTGGGACCGAAAGCAGCCAGGCCCTGAGCTGCCTCACGCCAACCATAAACGGCTCCCTGGCCTTCAGTCCTGGTTCTGACCAATCCAGCACTCTTAGGGAACAAAGGAGCAAATGTTCTTCCTTCTGGGCTTTGGACATTGCCTACTGGACATCCAGGACCTGTGGTTGTAGCAGGAGGTGACGGAGGTCCAGCCAGGGCCTCAGAGAGATTTGGAATGGAGTCACACTGGATATATGCATCAGGAAGACAATGAGAACGAGAGTTTTTGCTTGAGCTGACCCTCATCTAGGCTAGCTCTAGGCAGATTATCTACCTACCTCAGGACAAGTTGTAGAAAGTACTTTGACATCCAGATTGCGCAGGAAAGGCACATTGCAGGCGAGACAGAGCGGGCTGCATGGCAGTGCAGACCGCCCTGGACAGTGTCTGTCCCTACACAATCCACTCCTTATGTCGTCCCTGATCCCCAAATGCTCTCGGAGCTTAAACAAAGGCCAGTAGGTATTGGTGTGCAGTCCCTAATGGACAGGTATTCCTTAAGGAAGCAGAGACCAGGAACCCGAGGGATGGCTGAGCGGGTAGAGGAACTCGCTGCCAAGTCTAATGGACTGAGTTCAAGGTTGTCCTGGGCCACAGAGAGAGTTCAAGTCCAGCCTAGGCTACCTGAGACACTATCGTAAAAAAAATAAAGTAAGATTAAAAAAAAAAAGAACCTTGGGCTGGCGGCAAGGGGTGTAAAGGAAAGAGCTATGGGATAGGAGAGAATTAATTCACTCAGGTTGTCCTCTGAGTTCCACATAAATGTCTTGCTTGGCATGTGTGTCTAGTGCCTCCTCTCCCCCGTTTACTTAAAAGAAACCAAGTACAAGATGAAGTAAGACATAAGTTGCTGCTCACATATGTTTGCTCTGTTTGTGTGAGGGGCAGGGAGGGGAGGAGAAGAGAAAGGACTCCAGACAGGAGATCCTCGTGTGGGGGCTGAAGGAGGGAAAGGGTACTCGGATATGTATGCCTTTGTGGCTGCCCGTCGTCTGCACATGCCCACACGAGCCTACGGCCCTGTCTCTGGAGTCCCCATCTTTTGTGCTATTTCCCCCAGACAACCTAAAAATAATTTCCATCCAGCTTCGGGATCTGTGATTTGATGCGCAGGATGCTTGCCTAGCATAGACACTTCTCAACCCGCACTTATCTAAGACCAACATCCAGTTCAAGTGAGTATGCATTATTTATGCATAGTGAGCAGGAGGCAGCCCAGAGCAGCCTGGAGTAAGTCTAGAGAGAGGAATGGTCCTGCCAGGGTTGGTGGGGGCAGCTCTGTGATCCCAGTGCTTGGGAGCTTGAGGCAGGATGGCTGCTGTAAGGCTGAGGTCAGCATGGCTTACATAGCAAGAACCCCGTGTCAAAAAAGTCCTCATGAATATGACAAGATTAGACAGAGCGCATGGATTGATGGTGACAGCATCAAAGAGGGTCCTGAGGTCAGCAAAAAGTTCAACAGGAGAAGGCACTTTTTAAAAAAATTCATTTTACATCCTGTCTGCAGCCTCCTCCACAACCTCCCCTCCAAGACCCTCCCCCTACTGCCCACCCCACTCCCATTCCCAATCCTCTCCTCTTCTGTCTCCATCCAGGAGAGGGCAGGTCTCCCAAGAATATCAATAAAACATGACATATCAAGTTGCAATAAGACTAAGCACTTCTCCATGTATTAAGGCTGGGCAAGGCAACCCAGTATGAGGGATAGGGTCCCAAAGTCAGTAAAAGAGTGAGAGACAGCCCCTGTTCCTGCTGTGAGGAGTCCCACAAGAGGACCAAGCTACACAACTGTCACAAATGTGCAGAGGGCCTAGGTCAGTCCCATGCAGGCTCCCTGGTTGCTGGTTCAGTCTCTGTGAGCTCCTGTGAGTTCTGGTCAGTTGGATTCCCAAATTCCACCCAGTGTTTGACTGGGGGTCTCTGTATCTGCCTCCATCAGCTGCTGGATGGCACCTCTCTGATGACAATCGGGCCAGGTATCGATCTGGTCATAGGGGATGGCTGGGCCAGTTCAGGCAGCTTCTCTGCTATTGTTAGAAGTCTAAACTGGGGGGCTGGAGAGATGGCTCAGTGGTTAAGAGCATTGTCTGCTCTTCCAAAGGCCCTGAGTTCAATTCCCAGCAACCACATGGTGGCTCACAACCATCTGTAAAGAGGTCTGGTGCCCTCTTCTGGCCTGCACACATGCACACAGACAAAATATTGTATATATAATAAACAAATAAATATTTAAAAAAAGAAGTCTAAACTGGGGTTCTCCTTGTAGACTCCTGGGAGATTACCCTGTGCCAGGCTTCTCCCCGACCCCGCAATGCATCCTGCATCTGTCCCTCTCGGCACTCTCCTCCTGCACATCACCTCCAAACCCGGCCACTCATCCTCAATCTCCCTCAGTTCACTCACCAAATCTCTTCCATTTCCTCTTCCCATGGAGATCTGGGTGTCCCCGCATGAGCCCTCCTTGCTACCTAATGTCTCTGGGTCTGTGGACTGTAGCATAGTTATCCTTCATCTTACAGCTAATATTCACTTATGAGTGAGTACGCACCATGTTTGTCTTTTTCAGTCTGGGTTGCCTCACTTAGGATGAGTTCCACTAGTTCCATCCATTTGCCTTCAAATTTCCCTGTGTTCTTGTTTTTAACAGCTGAGTGATACTCCATTGTGTAAATGTACCACATTTTCTTTATCCATTCCTTGGTTGAGGGACATCTAGGTTGTTTCCAGGTTCTGGCTATGACAAATAAGACTGCTATGTACATAGTAGAGCAAGTGTCCTTGTATTGCGATCAAGCATCCTTTGGGTATATGGCCAAGAGCAATATAGATGGGTCTTGTGGTAGGTTGATTCCCAAATTTCTGAGGAACCACCACACTGATTTCCAAAGTGGCTGTACAAGCTTGCATTCCCACCAACAGTGAGGAGTGTTCCCCTTGCTCCATATCCTTTCCAGTATGAGCTGTCACTTGTGTTTTTGATCTTAGCCATTCTGAGAGGTGTAAGGTTGGTTTGCATTTCTCTGATGGATAAGGATGTTGAACATCTTAACTGTTTCTCGGCCATTAGAGATTCTTCCAATGAGAATTCTCTGTTTAGAGCTGTATCACACTTTTTAACTGGATTATTTGGTTTGCTGATGTCTTTTTCTTGAGTTCTTTATGTATGTATTTTGGAGCTAAGCCCTCTGTCAGATACTGGGTTGGTGAAGATCTTTTTCCACTCTACAGGCTGCCATTTGTCCTATTGACTGTGTCCTTTGGAAAAGGCACTTTTTTTTAAAGATTTAATTTTCCTTGGCATGCATGAGTGCTCTGACTGTGTGTTTACCACACGTGTGCCTGGTGCTCAAGGAGGCCAGAAGATAACATTGGGTCCCCTGAACTGGAGCTACGAATGAGTGTGAGCCACCACACGGGTGCTGGGAACTGAACCCAGCTTCTCTGCAAGAGCAGCTGGGGTTCCTAACTACTGCGCCATCTCTCCACCCCCTCAGCTGGCTTTTTAAAGGTCTGCTTATGAGATCACTGAAGGGTAGGATATGTGTCTGATTAGGAGAAAGATCAAAGGGTATGATCGACTGTGGATGTGAGATAAAGGGAAGGAAAGCTTGGTGATAAGCTGATAAATTATACATCTAAATAGATCGGGAATAGATAAAGGGGACGGGAGAGACACAATGCCCACCCCATCGTCTTCAATGGACTTCACAGAACCTGCGAAGTATGTTCTCTTATTTATGGGGCAAAAGAGACTCTGCAGAGATCATCAAATTAAGGACATGGTGTCTGGAGAGATGGCTCAGCAGTTAAGATCACTCGAGCTGTAACAGAGGACTCAAGTTCAGTTCCCAGCACCCAGGTTGGGTGTCTCACAACTGTCTGTAACTCCAGCTCCCAGGGATCTGGCGCCCTCTTCAGGCTTCTGCAGGTACTCACACGCCCTTGTGCATCCACACATACATATGAATGAAAATGAAATATAACTCTAAAACAGTTAAGGAGCCTAGTCTGGGCAGTGATAGTGCACGCCTTTAATCCCAGAACTCGGGAGGCAGAGGCAGGTAGATCTCTGTGAGTTTGAGGCCAGCCTGGTCTACAGAGTGAGTTCCAGGACGGACCGGGCTACATGGAGAAACCCTGTCTCAAAAAACTAACAAGCAAGAATAAGGAGCTTGACGTGGGCAATTACTCTGGCTTGTCCAGGTGAAGTCCCTTCTGGTCCCACGCCTATCCTGACCTCTCCTGAAACACTGCTCCTGCCTCCCTGTGTTCTTTTCAATTCTTGGTTGTGCCAAGTGCATTCCCACCTCGGGAACTTTGAACTTGCTCTTTCCCCTGTCTGCTCTTTTCATCACTCAGACTCAGTCCAAACGCGAGCCGGGTCTCCGCTTCCAGATTTTTGTCCTGGAGCTTTGAGTACACTCTGTTCTGAAGGACTGGGTTGGGGCAACAGGATGCAAGCTCCTAGCCTGAGCTGGCTGGCATCCTCCCCAGCCCAAGTCCCGCCCAAGGTTGCGGGATGGAGCAGCGTGCATGAGTCATCAGCCACAGACACAGTCCCCTTGTTGAAGGGACCTGAGTAGTTATGTTGTGGCTAACTCCAAGAGCCAAGGGCTTGGTTGAAAGGGGAGGTTAGGAATTTCCCCAAGTTCCTCAGAATTATCCAGGTCCAGGAGGGAACTGGAGGGTGGAGTAGCTGAGGATACCTTGTGTAGATGGGGCTGGAAGCTCTCTGAGGACTGTTGTGTCCCTATCCGAAGCTTAAGCAGGCTGTGCAGCTGTAGATGGCACTTATATGGCTGACTGTCCATTTAGTCCCCCACTGTGTGCTGGGCATCACATGATTAACTGTAGGTCAGACCCTGCACTCCAAGTGCCTGCAGCCTGTGCTGGGAGATCAACTGACCTACCAAGACCTACCAAGCTTTACTGAGGAGGGAAGGGCTCCGAGTTGGGTGCACGGGGGCAGGGTTGTGGGGCAGGTGAGGATGGGCAGAAAGAGGACCTGCTCAAGCAGCAGCGTGGGAGTGCTCTGGGGGAAGCCACGATAGCATCCTTCTCAAGGATGATATAACAAAGTACCACGGAGAGGATGACTTAGACACAGAAATTTACTCTCCTGCTCTGGAATCTGGAAGCCAGAAATCAGTGTTGACAAGACCTCTTCCTTCAAATGCCTGACTCAGGGGAGGCTGCTTCTGCCTCTTCCAGCTTCTGGTTGCTTCAAGCATTCTTTGGCTTGGGGCCACATCTCTGTGGTTTCTGCCTTCATCACCACATGACTGTCTTTCCTCTGTGCTTGCTTGTGTGCCTCTGCGTCTTCAAATGTCTTCTTCTTCTCCTTCTTCTTGTGTATATACCCAAAACTTCATCCCTTCCATCTTTTCCCCTCCTCCTTTCCTCTTCTCCTCCCCTTCTCTTCTCTCTCCTCGCCACTACTTCTTGTTTTTGTTTTGTTGTAAACTGGATTCCACTCTGTAACCCAAGCTAGACTTGGACTTACTATGTGTATTGTATAGCTCAGGTTGCTCTTAAACTCATAATCCTCCTGCCTCAGACTTCTGAGAGCTGGGATAACAGGTGTACTGTACCACTACACCCAGCTTCAAATATTCCTGTTTTTAAAGAGATACTAGCCTTATCTTTTCTTATAAAGATACTAGATAGTGACCCACTCTACTCTAATGATCTAATTTAACTGTATTAAATTGGCAAGGACTCTGCTCCACTTGAGGTCACCTTGCGTGCACTAGTAGACAGGACTTCAGCACCTCTTCTTGCAAGCTGGGGCACTAGGACACAACTGAGCAAAGACTTGGAAGACGAGAGCTCAGGGCCAGATGGCTGGCTATTTTCAATTCATCCACAACTTAAAAAAAATATGTATCCCAGGCTGGCCTCACATTCACCATCCTCCTGCCTCAGCCTTAGTCCTGGCACTCACCATCTTATCTGACTTGGCAGCATTCCTTTCTCAGTTGGCAACCTGTCTCTTCAGGGAACACCTCTACCCATTGACCTTGCTGTGTGGGTACCTGCCTCTGGTGTAGCCCTACTTAGTTTACAGCACAATGCTCAGGTGGGCATCTTCTGACCCTTGCCGTCTCTCCTGAGACCCGTGTCAAGCCTGGCCTTAGAAGCCTTGAATCTGGTCCCTCGGGCAGATTCAGGTCCACTGTCCCTGCTCCACTTCCTACTTGGACTTGGAAGTCTTCACCACAGCGTGCACACAGACGCCAATCTCCTGACTTTTGGGTAGGCCTTCTTGCTCTGGACCCCACTGTATCCTTCTTAGGATCTCCCTTCAGCCCCTCAGAGCCCCCACAGAGTCCCCTTGGCCCACCTAGACCAGGCCTGCAGTGAATTATAACCCAGATAAAAGACTCCGACCCAGCCATCTCCTTTACCTGCCTGTCAGTGTTACCCCACAAAGGCCTATGCTCTAGGAGGAACTGGGCATTTCCCCTTCAGGAGCCTGACAGGCTCCTCACAGCAGGTTCAAGTTCTCCAGGAGAACTGCCACCTGAGCTTGGCATGGGCTAATCTGTGAGGCTTTGTCCAGAGTCAGCTGGCTATGAGACGAGACGAGGGAAGCCAGACAGCCCTGGCTGGCAGCTGGATAGGTCTCAGGCCTTCCTGTGTATGCCCCGAAGCTCTGGGCTTCCTCTCCCTCTGGCCCTCTCTCCACATCTGCACCATCTTGGCTAGAGCACAGCCCTCATGCACTTCCAGCCGCTGGCTGTTAGTGGCCTTTGGACTGGGGAAGCAGAGCTTCTGGGGCCCCGTGCCAGGCTGGCACTCACAGCAATCAGGGAGAGGTTCAGAACTGTCACTCGGTAGTGCCCACAGGGCAGTCCCATGGGACTCTCAACCAGCCAGTCCTGTTCTACCTTCTGATTAGAGGTGGAGCTCAGAGCTGGCCCTGGAGGAGGTCCAGGTAGAATACGGGACAGACCTGGCTGTGGGCACCATGTGGCCACTTGCTCTCAGCCCACATGTGTGGTGCTATGGAGTTTGGCCTCTGGGTGGAGGCCCTGGCTACTCCTGCATCTGTGGAGTGGAACGCAGTGAGGTGTGCTCACCACCAGACTCATTTAAGACGGTGAGCCAGCCACGTCTAATACAGAACTATTTCAGGTTTCTGAACCACTAGTCTAGTCTGGGGCTGCCCAAAAATAGCCAGTTAATGGAAGTCAGTGTCTGAAGGAGTGGTTAGGGTCCTGAGGCTCCTATTGTTCCATTCAGTCCCAAGTGGGATGTCAGAGGTTAATCTCAGTCCCTGTTTCCCATTTCTTCCCCTTCTCCAACCTCAGAGAAGGTTGTTCTGATCCCTAAATGTCCCGAGGTATTGATACTTCTGGAACTCTGGCCCTAACAGCTTCTAGACAGCAATCACGCAGCTGCCACGAGCAAAATACTTTTTAGATGAGTGACTTCATGGGAGACTTCATGGTGCTTCAGTGAGACTGAGTTCCCGGGGCTTTGAGTCTACTGCTCAGGGGAGACGCCATCTCTGCAGCTGGTGTGAGCCTGGGCAGAAGGTCAGGTTGAGGCAGTCAGATTGACTTCCTTCTCTAGAATGGTCTATCTTGTCCTTCTCCCAGGAAGCACTCTGGGTTAGGGCCTTTTACTCTTTCACACAATTCCCAGAGGGACATCTTTTGATCCGTTTCTAGCATCCTTCTCCTGGCCTTTTGCCAGGCATGACTTCTGAGGCCTTGGATTGAGCCAATCAGACAGCATCAACCTTGGCTGAGTTTGCACATCCCAAATGGGGCATGGAGTGGACTCACCAGCCCTTCATGGCCTTGGTCCTCTACGAAAGGTGATAAACTCGCTGTACCTTGACTGTCTCCTCCCCCAAATCTGGAATTTGTGGTTCATCTTAAGTACGACATCCA
This sequence comes from Microtus ochrogaster, assembly GCF_000317375.1. NCBI lineage: Eukaryota > Metazoa > Chordata > Mammalia > Rodentia > Cricetidae > Microtus > Microtus ochrogaster. The sequence continues at coordinate 46,892,204 of NC_022014.1, read as the reverse complement.
TGCTAAGAGAGGTGAGACATACAGGGACCCCCCCCCCCAAGTCACACCCTTGGGAAAGCTGGGACATCTTGCTCAGCACTGTTCAGATAGCTTTGTATGCAGTAAGATCTTGCTGTGTGCCAGCTCCTCGTCATGGTTGCAGAGACTGTGGGGACAGCCTGCTCAACAGGATGCGTATCTAGGGGTGCATTACCCCAACCCAGTAAATGCTACCTCTTCTTAACTCATTATGTAGCTGAGGATGGCTTTGAATTCCACACCTTGAGTGCTGGGATGACGGGGGCACATCTGCATGCTTGGTTTTTGGACTGAGGATTGAAGCCAAGCAAGCAGTCTACCAACCGATCTATGACCCCAGTCTCTCAGACATTAAATCATTTTTACTTACTTATCCCTTGTGTGTGTAATGTGTGTACATGTTGATGTGTGTTGAGTGCAGGTGTGTGTGTGTCATGCTATGGGGGGTGTGTGTGTCTGTGTATTTATCAAAGGACAATTGCGGGTAGCGGTTCTCCTGGGCTGTCTGGTCTATCAGCTTCCAGGGATTCGCCTGTCTCTGTGTGTCTATCTCTGTTGTAACAATTCCTTCTCTTGGGAAAATGTCAACAAAGTCTACCCTTCCCTTTAAGGTCCCCATGACAGAGAGCCAAAGTTCACTCTGTGGAACCAATGAGATTTTTGGGCTTCCTTATTGAGATCACAGGTAAGAGGTTATACTTACAGGGGTGTGGGTACACCTCCCGCCTCCCTGGAGGAGTGCCACAAAACAGGTTTGTGCCACCACATTCAGCTTCGGTCAGGTTCTGGGGACCTGAGCTCAGGGCCTCACGTTTGTGTAGGAATATTTTACCCACCAATCTACAGCCTCAGCCCCTCAAACTACTTTTTTAATTTGATTGACTGATAATTAACTTATGTGTATGTGCCTATGGACACCACCTTCATGTAGGCATTGGATACCCTGAAACTGGAGTTACAGACGACCGTGGGTGCTGGGAACTGAACCTGGGTCCTCTGCAAGAGCAGAAAGTGCTCCTACACACTGAGCCAGCTCTCAATCTCACTTGTGAGCTCCTTTTCCGACTTCGATGTTCTCCCATGTCCCTGAGCAGCATCAGGAAGGGAACATCTTTCCACATCCCTATGCCTGACTTCCCTCAAAAGCTCATGTCTTCCCTTAGTCCTTCCCTAAAATATCTTTCTAACAGTGGAGTTAAGGCCACGCCTCCTGGGTAGCTGTGTTAGTGACCCTCTGTGGGTCTCTAACTCTCTGGGCCCCCTTGACACTACCTGCACAATGGAAACAATGAAACAATGAACACTCTTACTGTGAGGATCAAAGGAGATAGCCTAGGGGCTGGGAACGTTGCAAGTGCTCCCCTCCCCCACATCGTACAGGGCCTGGAGTTCAGGGCCTTACCCGTGCTACGCTCACACTCTGTCCTCAGTCCAAAACAGCTTGCGGCTGATAAAGGCGGGCTCAGTCAGAAAAGTTACTTGCAGCCAAGCCTGAAGACCTGAGTTCGATTCCTGGGACCCACACGGTGAAGGAGAAAACCGACTCCTGCCAGTTGTCTTCTGATCTCCACATGTGTTGCATAAATTAAATGAATGAATAAGATAATAAGACAGTAAAGACAATAGATGTTATGATTATTGTTCCGACTGGGCGGAAGTCCTTTAAGCTAGCCCCTCCTGCGCTGCTTCCCCCACCTCCTGACAAAAATCTTTCCTGAGACTCCTCAACTTGCATTGCGGTGCCTGGACAGCGTCTGTCCCCAAGCTATCTGGGGACAAGGCTGCACACTGAAGCATCCTTGTCCCTGCTGAAGCCACGCGTCTCCTGGAACCCAGTGCCCTCTCACTTCCGTCACACAGTCGCTCTCCACAAAACATCATCAGAATTCTGTGTTAGAAGCCAAAGCTAAGGAACAGAAAGGGCGAGGGAGTCACAGAAGGCTACCCAGCTGGGGACAGAGCCCATTCGAACCTGCTCTTCACAGGCGCGTGACACAGGGGCTCTCCTTTCGACAGACTCTCTCGCTCTGGAGCTTTCCTTTCTGGAGAAAGCAGAAAACAAAGTTTGGAGCCAGCCACTGGGCCCGAAGCCTGGACTCTGGGACCGACCCACACACCACAGAAACCTTACTGGAGCTGATGATTCAACTTCCTGCCTATTGAAAGAGCGCCCTGACCACAGAGGTTTCCTTGCTGGGAAGAACAGGGCAGCTCCCTGCAGGAGGCTAGCTGCCTCGGGACAAAGGCCCCACCATACACCTCCAGGACCAAGGACCAGGCAGGGTGTAGGCAGACCCCAGAGGGCCATACTTGAGCCCTGGCTGACTTGTCTCCTGAAGCCTGGTCTCACTGGGTTAACAGTTGCCAACAGGGTGATGAGCTGATCTGCTTTGCTGGGGACTCCCCTGGCTTTAACACCTAAAATCCCAAATCCCAGGAAATCATCCATTCGAGGTCAACCACAGCTACTGACCCCTGTATCACCACCTGTGACTTATGGCTGTGGTGAGTGGCACTCTAAACCTCAGGGCAGAGCATTCTAGAAGAGAGAACTGATGAACTATGTCCCAACGGCCACATTTGGCCCACAGGGCTTGTATGTATATATGCATGCTTGCATGTATGCATTTTTTAAAGCCTATAAGCTCACAACAGTTTATACTTTTTTGTTTTGTGTTTAAGGCCAGATCCCACACAACCCAGGCCGAACAGGAACTCCTAAAGACTAGCATGACCTTGCTTGGTCTTTCTGCCTACGCTGCTTTAGTTTCTTGTTAACTTGACACAAACTAGAGTGCGGAAGAAGAAAACTCAGGTTCTGATTGGCGGCCTGTGAGCATGTCTGCTGGATAGGCCCCATCTGCTGTGGGCTGTGTGGATCCCAAACAGGTGGTCCTGGATTGTAGTAAGTCATGGAGAGCAAGCTCGTAGTTAATGTTTCTCCACAGTGTCTGCTTTAGTTTCTGCCTTGGGTTCCTGCCTTGGCTCCTCTGTTGGATGGACTGAAATATACCCTCCAGATGAAATATACCCTTTCCCCCACACGTTGCTTTAGGCCAGTGTTTTTACCACACTAACAGAGAGGTAAACTGGGACAATACTACCACTGCCTCCCAAGTGCTGGGATTGCAGGTGTGTAAACCTGGTTTATATGGGTGCTAGAGGTTGAACCTAGCACCTTGAGTGTGTTAGGCAAGAACTCTACCACCTGGACTACCAGCTCCAGAGTTTTCATGTCTTAAGTAGCTGAAAACAAACTTGAGAGTAATACCAGGCATTGAAAGTTACATGAGGGGCTGAAAAGGTCGCTCAGCACTTAGGAATTCTTACTGTCAGAGTTGGAGAGATGGCCCAGTGGTTAGCAGCATTGACTGTTCTTCCAGAAGACCCTGGTTCAGTTCCTCGCACCCACCTGTAACTCCAGTCCCAACGGATCTGATGGTCTATTCTACTGTCCGGTGGTAACAGGCACATACAAGGTACACAGATGACTATGCATGAAGGCAAAACACCCCCCCCACACACACAAACACACACAAAATAAGAATAAGGCAGGGTGATGGTGGTACATACCCTCGGGAGGCAAAGGCAAGCAGATATCTGTGAGTTTGGGGCCAGCCTGGTTTACACAGCTAGTTCCACGATAGCCATAGCTACACAGAGAAACCCTGTCTCAAAAAAAAAATCTAAATAAATAAAATAAGAATGCTTACTGCCCCTGGGTGTGGTGGCACTCACTTTTAATTCCAGCACTGAGAGGCAGAAGCAGGCAGACCTTCGTTGTGAGTCTGAGGCTAACGTAGGCTACCAAGCAAATTCCAGGTCAGCTAGGGCTACACAGTAAGACTCTATCTCAAAACAAAACCCAAAAGAGTGCTGGCTGCTCTTGTAGAGGACCCAGGTTTGGTTCCCGGCACCCACGGTGGTTTACAACCATCTGTAACTACAATTCCATGGGACTCAGTGCCACCTTCTGGCTTCCTCAGGCACCAGGCATGTGTGTGGTTCACAGACATGTATGCAAGCAAAACGCTCATGCAATATAATTTCTTTTAGCTACATGAAATTAAAATTTCAGATTTCAGTAGACATGAATAAAGGACCTAGCCATGCTAGTCATTTGCATATGGTCTCTGCTGCCTACACCCACATGAGTGGAACTGAGTTCCTGCAGGCCGACCTTAGGGACCCCACACCCAGTGAGACTCCCCAGATGACCCTTCCTGGAAGCAGATGGCCTGCCTGATTCTAGAACAGGACAGAAGGGTGTGCATGAGAGAGGGCAGCGACAGCAGTAACAGCAAAGAAACTCCAAGGTGGGGCAGGCGAGCCGCTAGAGTGGAGGTGCGCTGGCCCCAAGCAAAACCAAGGTCAGCAGCAGATGAGCTACAAGGCCGGGACAAGGCAACAGTTCCCTCTGTGACTTAGTTTGCCTGTCTGTACAACGGGGTGAAGGGAGACCAGTAGGAAGCCTGGTCTCATGGTCTAGACTTGCAGGCAAATACATTTCTCGTCTCCAATGAGCCACACACCTACAGAGACTGCTGTGTGCAGGATCCGAACCGAGAGCTCCTCAGCCTATTGGGTGGGTGCCTACACGGCTTGAGAACGGAAGCTTCTTCATCCTCTTCAGACTTCCCACAGGGGTCCAGCCCGCGGAGCCCATGGCACGCTTGATACTCTAGCACCTCTTGCCATTGGAAGGTTCCAAGGTCCCTCTTTCTGTTGCATCCAGCCAGGGGGATGGGAGCTATTCGCCCTGAAAGCAGGTGCAGGATGGGCCATAGTCCAGCACCTCCTCCCCCATCACTGGAAACCTGTCAGGTGCCCAGACTGCCTGCCCCAAGCTGAGCTGAGCCAGCAGGAAGTAGATAGACAAGCTTTGAGAGTTCAAACAGCCAAGAGAGCGACTGGGCTCCCGGCCAAGGCCAACCCCTCCGCCCATCCGCCCATCCTGCCTTAGCTCTACCACAGGTGCACTTGCTCTTTACCCCACCCCCATCTCTCTCCCGCCTCTTCCTCCTTTTCTTTTTTCTTTAGACAGTCTTACTCTGCAGCCCAAGCGGTCCTGGAACTCACTAAATAGCCCGGTATAACTTGAACATACGCTCCTTTGGCCTCTGAAACACTTTTCCAGAGAGCTAAGGAAGAATTCTATCTTGAAAGGCTTGTGTGAAGCCAACCTCTGTGGAGTCTCCACAGTGATCCACATAGTTTACTAGACAAGGCCAGGACAAGCCCCATTAGGCTGCCCAGGGAACCACTGATACCTCCATTACTGTCCTAGGGATGTCAACCCCAGTCAGTCACCTCTCTCTTCCTGTGTCCCCAGAACTCTGCTTGCTGACCTCAGGTTTGAGTGCTTAGGAAAACCAAGGATCAGCAGAGGTTGACAGAGGATGAGCTGCCCTGCACTGTTTCTGGGCTGCCACTGGCATTCCTGCAGGAAGTGGCTTGGGCCACAGGGGCTCTGGGGGGGGGGGGCAGGGAGGGTGTTTTGCTGGCATGTATGTATGTAGTACCTACATGCATGTATGCCAGAGGAGATCAGAAGAGGGCATTCAATCCCTTGAGATTGGAGTTACAGATGGTTGTAAGCTACCATGTAGATTCTGTAAATTGGACCCAGGTCATCAGGAAGAGAAATCAGTACTCCTAACATATAAATAAATATAGTGTGTATATGTTTTAAAACAGGGTCTCATGTTGATACTACATGTGTGTGCCCTCATACCCAGCTTAAATAAACTTAAAAAAAAAAAGAGCCAGACAGCAGTGGCACATGCCTTTAATCTCAGCACTTGGGAGGGAGAAGTAGTCAGATCGCTGTGAGTCTGAGACCAGCTTGGTCTACTGAGCTAATTCTAGGACAGTCAAAGTTACATGCGCACGCACTCACGTGTGCACACACATACACCTGTCTTGAAAACCAAAATAAATAATGCAATAAAATAAAATAATTTACTGAGATAGCAAATATTACATAGCATACACCTATAGTCCCAACACTGGGGAGGCAGAGACAGGCAGATCTTTATGAGTTTGAGGCCAGCCTGGCCTACATAGTGAGTCCCAGGACAACCAGAGCTATCTAGTGAAACCTTGCCTCATAATAGAACCATGTATGTGCCTGGTGCCCTCAGAGGTCAGAAGAGGGTGTGGGAGCCCCGGGAACTGGAGTAATGGATGGTTGTGAGTGCCACGTAAGTGCTGGGAATTGAACTCAGGTTCTCCGCAAGCACAAGTGCTCTTAACCTCGGAGCCATCTCTCCAGGCCCCCTGAATGCTCTTTTTATTGAAATACAAACACGTACAGAAGAGTGCAGTGCTCCAATCCGCCATCTCCCCTGTGGGACAGAAGCGACACCTGCAGCCCAGGCTCTCTGTGCTCCTTCCCAGTCACATCCCAAGGGCAATTGCTGTTTAGACCTCTGCCACCACACATGAGTTTCATCTATTTTTGAACTTTGTCAATGGGATCTTATAGTGTGGGCTATTTTTATGTCTGGCTTCTACTCACTCATGCTGTGGAGGATAAAACACTTGCCCAGTCTCCTGCTATATTGTGTTTTATGATTGTATCTCTGTTAGGCCATTACATATTGCATGTGGTTTTCTGGGTTGTGGCTGTGTACCTCTTTACCGGACACACGTAGTTAGGAATGAATTGTTGGGGGAAAAGGGGTGCCGTGTTTAACACTGGAGGTGACTGCTGAACATTTTTGACTGGTTTTACACGGGGAGCTCTCATTGCTTTTACGATAGACTGAAACTTCAGGGGATATCATTAGATCTAGTTATATTATTAGAGAGGCAACTTCCCATGCTAATTCTTTCTTCTTTCCTCCCTCCTTTAAAGACAAGGCTTGTTGGTTCTGAATTCTCTATATAGCTGATAATGACCTTGAACTCCTGATCTTTTTATTGCCACTATACCTGTTTTGTTTTTTTTGTTTTTTTGTTTTTTTGTTTTTTTGTTTTTTTGGTGTTGAGGATCAAACCCAGGGCTGTGTGCACACCGGGCACCCACATTCACAGACCCTTATTTATTTATTTATTTATTTATTTATTTATTTATTGGGACAGGGTTATGCTATGTAGCTATGGCTATGCTGGAACTCACTAACAGACCAGACTGGCCTCGAACTCATGGAGATCCTTCTGCCTCTGTCTCCTAAGGACTGGGATTAAAGGTGTGCGCCACCGTGACCAGTCCTCCACAGACCCTTTTCAACCTTTCATTTCTGGCAAATACCTTCCAAGGTGAATGTGAGTTTTTTTTATTTTATTCTGAAGATGTAGACTATTGTCTTTTCATCCTAGATAGGGGCACCGCAAACAAACCGAATAAGTCAGTCGGTCCACTCAAGCCCCACTTGCTTTATTGGGTTTATGTATAGGAACCTGGGTGAGGAGTTACAGGAGCATGGCTGATTCAAAAACAGTTGCAAAAATGTCCCATCCAAGCATGAGTAACGACTTCAAAGCTACATCTGCCTCTGTTAACTTTCTACTTCTTATGTTCTCCCCACGATCAAGAGCAGCTGAGGGGCAGAAGAGAGTGGTGGGAGGTATCTCCACTTCTCCTGGGGACCAGAAATAGCAGTTACCTGTATTTTTTTCTCTTGCCTTGACTCCAGGGCCGATGATATCTGTGCTCTGTGATGGTAAAGGGGCGGTCATGGTGTGCCTCAGGGAGCATCTGTATGTGCCAGCTCCCAAACAGGGTTCCGAGATGATGCCCTATGGAATGGGAGTGGGCTAAATAAGCTGTAAAACCCAGGCCAGCTGGGTGCCAGGAACCTGCAGGAAGCATGCACTGGGAGGCCCTTATCCCTGGAAGCCACTGAGCCCACTCAGGTGACGTGGAGGCCCCACTCAGGTTAGAACATTGAGGTTAGACCCTCCCAGAGAGCATAGTTTTCTGACTGTGGATAAGAACATGCAGTGTCGGGCACCCCAATGTTGTCACATAATGCTGTTAGGAAAAGAGGGGTCCCATGTGCTCCCACAAGTTCCCCTACTTATTTCAAGGCTGTTGTTCTGAGGGACTGATATAGCTAGGGGCTAGGACTGGGATTGGTAGGCTGTTCCCTGAGCCAGGAGGGGAAGGTCTTCTCTTCATCTGGTCCCTTTCTGAGCTGGCTTTAGTTAGCACTTTTAGGATCAAAGTCTAGGGTCCTGCCTGGCAGTCTCAGCAAGCCAGGCTGGTCCCCTGTCCCTAGTGTGCCACTTGGAGAGATGAGTAGAGATGAAAGGCTGAGAAAGGGAGTTGTTCAATGTGGTTACAGTGGGAAGAGAAGATTAAGGGGTCCAGGGACTCCAAATCAATCCATCCCTTTCTGTTTGCATAGGGAGTAAGAAGTGTGTCTAAGTAAGCAGCGCTGGTCAAGTGTAGCCCCGCCCATCACTGGCCATCAGCGTCTCAGCTCAAGTCTGCCTTGCAAGGTGGCCCCAAGTACAGCTGTTAACTCACCAGCTGCAGAGAGAGCATCCTTGCTTCCCGTCCTGGATGGCTGTCCTCATATGGGGGTGGGGACTCTGAGTGTACTTGGAGTTGTGCGCTGTCTTTCTGGAATTCAGGATGACTCAAAGCAAGGTTCAGCACTACTTCTCATGTGACTCTAACCAGACAGAATGCTGCAGACGCCGGGCTTTCATCATTGCCCTGTGGCCTTAAGCCAGGGCTTGGCCTGTAAGCAGGTACTTCTGTGCCTGCTTCACCTCCAACTCAGGGAACTCCAATTTCTTGGCCATTGTCAACACTACAAGCAGGGTTTCTCAACACTGGGGTCTGTCCTGTTCATCTTCCTGGAAAGAGCGGGAGAGTGGACCTCGAGAATCTCTTTTGTTTGGTTGGTTTATTTCTGTGTTTTTTTGTTTTTTTTGTTTTGTTTTGTTTTGTTTTTTTTGAGACAAGAGTCTTACTATGTAGCTCTGGCTGTCCTGGATCTTACTTTGCAGACCAGGCTGACCTTGAACTCACAGAGCTCTGCCTGCCTCTGCCTGGGATTAAAGTTGTGCACCACTACACCCAGCAAGGGTCTCAGGAATCTTTCTTGGGAAAGGATTCTCTAAAGATCTGAGGAGAGTTGTCTGTCCCTCTGTGTGTGGGGCTGGGTTTGAAGGCTGGCACCATGGTTAACTTACTGTTGTGGGGACAAAGGCCAGATAGTTACCTTGGCCTCTTTGGGTTCTGCATCGTTGGTGAGAGGGGCTGGGCTCTCTAGAAACTACCTGAGTTTTTCAGTTAATTAGTATATTAATTTTATGCGTGTGTTTTGTCTATGTATGTATGTATGTATGTATGTATGTATGTATGTATGTATGTATGTCAGTGCACCACGGGCATGCTTGGTGGCTGTGGAGGCCAGAAGAGGACACAGGTCCCCTGGGACTGGAGTCACAGTCGTCGTGAGCCTCCATGTGGGTGTTTGGAATTAAACCCCGGTCCCCAGAAAGAACAGCCAGTGCTCTTAACAGATGAGTCATCTCTCCAGCCCCAAGGAGACTGTCTTTTTACCTTCTTCTTTGTTCATTTTTGCTGTTTGCTGGTCTGTTTGCAGACGTGCTGCGCTGAGCCTCTGGCTTCTATGTCCTGGACTCAAGTGAGCCTTCAGTCCTAGCCTGTGGAGCTGCTGGGTTTGTTACTGTCTGCTGCCTGTATCTACTGCATGCAGCCCGACCTTGGATAGACTTAGGCCAGGGCCCTTAGTTTGAGTATTTGAGTATGACCATGATGCTGAGTGTGTGTGTGTGTGTGTGTGTGTGCGAGAGAGAGAGAGAATGTGTGTGTTTGTGTGTGTGCGCGCGTGCATGTATTCACAAACACAATTAAAAAGTAATAAAAGTAAAAGTAAATCTCTTTTTTTCTTTTCTTTTTTTCTTTTTTTA
>NC_022014.1:46877819-46880678 GCF_000317375.1 Microtus ochrogaster | reverse complement strand
AGTTTTGCCAGCACAATTTGTTGAAGATGCTCTCTTTTTTTCCATTGTATACTTTTAGCTCCTTTATCGAAAATCAGGTGTTCATAGGTTTGTGGGTTAATGTCAGGGTCTTCTATTCGAAGTAAATCTCTTTTTAAAACTTGGATTGCTCTTACCAGACACGGGGGAATGGAGACTAAGCAGGGAAACTCTGTTCTCAGCAGGGGGCAAGTGAGTGTGAACTGATTCCTCTGATCTAAGTCTGGCTTAAGATATCCGTGTGCTGATACACGTCTTGGGAGCAATGAACTTTTGGGATGTTGTCCAACTCCAAGGAAGTATGGGGTTTCCTTGGCAGCCCCTGCCGTCAGCTCACCCCTCTAGGGCCTGTTATCTTATTATTACCATGTAATCTGGACCCCCTGATTCACTTAGAGTCAACTGTCTGGGCTAAGCCTCTGAATGTACTGTCTGTGAGGGCAGGGTCCACAACTTCCTCCCACGCAGAACTGCAGAAACTCTTGCTGAGTGGATGTGAATTCGTGTTGGCGCGTGTGTAGAGATTGCTACCTCTCAGACCACTTAACTATTGATGATTCTTAAGTTTTCCTTTGGGCTGTTCGGAATCGAAGCCTTCTTCCTATGATGGGAAGTTCCCCCCACCAGGAGACCAGAAGTCCTGTGTCCTGTCCTCTCATCACTGAAAAGGGCACAAGATGTAGGCTCTGCCAATCAAACCCATGGGCTGGCAGACCAGAAAAGCCAGGACTACATAAAGTTCTCCGTGGAAGGCACCGTGAGTAGCCATGACACGGTCAGGACAATGAGATGTTTGCACCCCAGGGCTAGGGCACAGCCACAGTGTCTGGTAGACGGTGGCAGCAGAGACAATAGTGACATCAAGAGCCTGACAGAGCCTGATCTGCAGTGTGACCTGGGGCCATGATCAGCTTTTCCCAGAGAGTCTCCGCGTTACTTGACTGTTTTATTATATTAGCGCTTGACCTAATGTCAGTCTACTTAATCAACAGTCATTTTTCAGGATACAGAGGTCAGTGGCAGAGCACCTGCCTGGCCTTCTCAAGGCCCTGGGTCAGGTTACAAGGAGCTAGGAGTGCTGACTATTATGATCTCCAGGACGGATAGCTGAGTGGTCCCTGTTTTGTCCCCAGATGAGGCCTAGCAGCTGGCTCCACGCCTATGCAATATCATATTTTCTGGGTTGAGAGGGGAGCAAGGTGGGGAGAACCCCCAACTGGGAGAGGTTCCTCTTGATGAGGAAAAGAATGTTCTGGAAAGCAGAGCCAGTTCAGACTCAAAGCCTCTGTCACTGGAGGTTCTCTGGAGGTGTGCAAGCACATTTGAGAGCAGGTGAGGCCTTCAGGGTGGCTCCAATTCCCCCTTGTGGGTTACACGTGGCACTACCTGTTCAGCCCCAGGCACTCTGGGTATGGTATGAGGTGCACACCTGTAATTCCAGCACTTGGTGGGCTTCAGTAGGCAGGTCAGAGGTCCAAGGCAACCTCAACTACAAGGTAAGTCTGGGGCCAGCCTGGGCTACAGGAGCCTTGTAACAAAAACAGCTCAGTGGGCAAAGGTGTCTGAGGCGAAGCATGAGCTCAATCCATGGCACCCACATGGTAGGCAGCAAACCGGCTTCTTCAGGCTGTTCTCTGATCTCCACACATGTGCAATGGCCCACACATGTGCACACTTATACACACAATAAGTAAATAAATGAGTGTAAACAAATGTAGACAAATAAACGTCTATATAAATACAACAACTACGAAAACCCAGGAGGCAAAAACCCAGTTCTGGGGCCAGCTTCGGATCCTTTTGATTTCCCCTTACAGCCTGCCTGGGCCTGGCCCTGCCCTGCCCTGCGACACAAGTGTTGCTCATCCTGTGTCCTGGGGCAAAGACACAGCGTTCATTGGCCTCCGTCACTTTAATGAGATAGCCCCTACACCCAACAAACACACGCGCAGACATTTGCAACTAATTACGGTATTGCTGATCAGTCAAATTTCATTGCAAATTGCATGCTGAAATTGATAGGGTAGAGCCATGAATAAACCGGTTGTCTGGATAAGTGACATGGGCACACAGGACTAGATAAATAATTCAATTTAGCCTCAGCCAGACACTCTGAAGAAGAGGAAACAGCAGATTAGCATGACCCAGAGAATGCTTCTTCACCCGGGGAGCCGCTGCCAGTGCGCCTGGCTTTCCAGGGCAGCTGAGCCCGCTGCAGGATCCTCCCTCCCACTCTGGGAGACCGCACAGCGGGCGGCGTTGAGGATTCCAGGCTTTAATTCTTGGTTTGTAAATTGTAACTGTGAGCAGTGTTGGGAGGGGTCAGCCTGGTGTTGCCACGTGCTGCTGAGAAGTCCACTCCCCATTCCTGATTCTTGGGTCAGGGGGACCCAACCCACCTTGAAAGCCAGGTTGTGGATTGGGGGGTGTGGTTCACTTGGAATGTTTGTCTAATGTGCACAGAGCTCTGGGTTCGATCTCCAAAACGTCATAAAATGGAGGTGCATATGCCTATAGTTAGCACTTGGGACGTAGAGGCAGGAAGACCAGGAGTTCCAGGTTATCCTTGGCTATATATGAAATCTGGGGCTAGCCTGGGATGCATGAGTCCTTGTCTTAAAAAAAAATGTTGGGTGTGGTGGCATATGCCTTTAATTCCAGCACTCCAGTGACAGAGGCAGGAGGATTTCTGTGAGTTCCCGGCCAGTCTGGTCTATAGAGAGAGTTTCAGGTCAGCCTGGTCTATATAGAGTTCCAGGCTATCCAGAGCTATAGAGTGAGGCCCTCTCTCAAAAATGAATACATTAAATTAATAAATATATTAAATTTTTTTTTTTTTTT
>NC_022014.1:46867725-46876729 GCF_000317375.1 Microtus ochrogaster | reverse complement strand
GGATGCATGTGGAGGTCAGAGGGCAGCTTATAGAGTTGCTTCTCTCCAACCACTACATGGGCTCTAGGGATTGGACTCGGATCATCAGGCTTGGCTGCAAGCACCTTTTACTCAGTGAGCCACCTTGATGGCCCCAGGTGAACTTTTTTTAAATCCTGAGACAGGGTCTCTCAGTGTTGCCTTGGCTGGCCTGAAACTCTTTCTGTAGACCAGGCTAACCTTGAACTCACAGAGATCCGCCTGCCTCGGCCTCCAGAGTGCTGGGATTAAAGGCCTGCACCACCACCGCCCAGCTCCAAGATGAACTCTTGTGTGCTACAGAGACAGAGGAAGGTGAGGTTCAATGATTGACCACTGAACTTAATTAAGGCTGTGGAAAGAGAACACTTTGATGACACCTTTAGGCTGGTGAGGGGTGGAGGTCGGATAGGGGTGGAGGTCGGGATGGACGTGAGGAGTTCGGTACAGGAAGGGAGGAGGGGAGGGCTTGAAGGGGGTCCAATGGGCCCATTCTTTCTAGGAGTCACATCACGAGGCAGGGAGGGGCCTCAAGAGAGAAGGAAGATATTTGGGAGCACAAGGTCATGAGGGATTTTTTTTTTTTTTACTCTCAGAAAGAAAGTTCAGAGGCTTTTTGCGTGCTGGTGGAAATAACCACAGAGACAGGGAAGCGTGGATGAGGAGAGGGTGAACGTTGGCATGGAGCCCTGGAGAGGCAGGTGGGGTTGGCATCTGGTGCACAGCCGGGTGGAGTGGCCCATGCCTGTAATCCCAGAACTCAGAAGGTGAAGGCAGGAAAAGAGTCAGGAGTTCATGGCTAACCTTGGCTTCATAGCAACCTCAAGGCTAGCCTGGGCTACATAAGACCCTGTCTAAAAACAGCAAAAAGGAAAAAAAAAAAAGGAAACAAGAAACGGGGCTGCCCCACCATGGGACAAGGGCGGGTGCTGCCTCAGTGGGAGGAAAGGCAGAGCGGATGGGCACAGATGCAGGTGGGCGGGGAGCAGGGGAGCCAGCACAACTCCTGTGCCAAGGGCTTCTATTTTCTTAGCAAAATCGGAAGAGGTTGTCAGCTGAGAGTGAGGTGGAGGAGGAGGTGTGAAGCAGTCGTCTAGGAGAATGGGTGTGAATAGATTGGAGGGACAGAGTGTGGTGGCTGAGCAGTTGTGGCCCTGGGAGTGGGGCTGGGGGCTGAGCCTGCAGTTTAGCGGGGGGGGGGGGGGACACACGAGGCCTCCAGCTCTGGAATGAGTGGGTGAGTTAGAGGTTTACCTTCAGGTCTGGTTGCCTGTGGGACCAGGTGGGGATAAAGAGCTGAGTTTACTAGGGCTGTGTGTCTTTGCCAGAGGACCGTACTGTAAGATCAGCAGAAGACATTAGGACATAGCTTCCAGGCGGGGGCAGGAGGAAAGTGGGACCCTAGGCTGGTGAGGGTCCCAGATATTTGCTCAGATCAATGGATTTCAGATGAGGTGTTGGGTTGGGGTTCCAGGGGTGGGGGCGAAAAGGGTAGGCTGCAGAGAAGGGCAGTGTCCACGAGACAGTGGGATTCATGAAGCTGAGAGGTAGAAGCCTTGTTGGAGGAGGGGAGGCTGAGCTATTATAGAAGACTGAAGAGGAGACAAGGGCAGAGAAGGGGGGGAGGAAAGGAGAGGGGGAGACGGAGAAAGAGAGAACTGTTTATATACTTAAATGCTGGAATCAAAAGTTACTCTAACCAGGTGTGGTGGCATATACCTTTAATCCCAGCACCCAGGAGGCAGAGACAGGCAGATCTCTGTGAGTTACAAACAAGTGCGATCTATAGAAACAGTGAGTTCTGGGCCAGCCAGGACTAACATTAAGATCCTGTTTCAAAAACAACAAGCAAGGGCTGGACAGATGGCTCAGAGGTTAAGAGCATTGCCTCCTCTTCCAAAGGTCCTGAGTTCAATTCCCAGCAACCACATGGTGGCTCACAACCATCTGTAATGGGGTCTGGTGCCCTCTTCTGGCCTGCAGCATACACACAGACAGAATATTGTATACATAATAAATAAATAAATATTTTTAAAAAAACCAACAACAAACTCTACCGCAGGGCAGTCTCACACATCTGTAATCCCAGCTCTGGGGGCTGGAGTGGGGAACAGGAGGATCAGGGTGTTAAGGCTAGCCTTGGCTACAAAGTAAATTTGAGTCTAGCCTGGGCTACAAGAGACCCATTGTTCAATTGCCATTTAACCATTGACCTTTCTCACTTTGCTGAGGACCAAACTCGGGTTTTTTTTTTTGTTTTTTGTTTTTTTTTTTTTTTTTGCATACAAGTCAACCTCTTTACCAATTTAACCACTTTACCAATGAGCTGTTTTAAAGCCCTGGTCCTGGACATTACTTTTTAAAATGAATTGTGTACGTGCATGCATGCAGGTGCTCCCGTGCCGCTGCATAGGTACGGAGGTAAGAGGACAGCTTTCTTAATATGGTTCTCACCTTGGACACTGCACTCAGCTTCTGACAGTTCTCCTCTTCCAGCCTCCCATCTCACCAACGGAGGGCTGCATTGGTTCTGGGGACGGGGTTTCAGAAGGGCATTGGAACCTGGGTTCCGGGGACGGGGTTTCAGACGGGCAGCACTGCACTGGAACATGGGTTCCGGGGACTGAACTCAGTTTTTCAGGTCCGGCTTGCAACACAAATACTTTTACTGCTGAGCCATCTCTCTGGCCTGCCATTGGTCTCTCTGAGGAGGAGGAGGAGGAGAAACAGGAGGTGACAGAAGAAAGCACAGTGAGCTGGGCATGGTGGCATCTGCCTGTAATCACAGGACTGAGGATGCAGAGGTAGGAGGCTCTCAGACAAGCTTGGATTACACAATGAGACCGTGTCTCAAATATGAAAACATAACCACACATTTCACAGCACTATGGTACATCCCTGTGGGGGAATCCCCTGGGAATTGAACTTTCCCATCCTTAGTTAGACCCATGGGTTACCAGAGAGGAAACACATGTCATTAGAGGCACCTTCCTGTCAGAGCAACTGAGTGATGGGGACAATAAGAAAGAAGGTTGAGAATGTGGGAGTGGAGTTCACCAGAGATTCAGAGAGCCGCGGATTTTTGCAAAGGGGGAGGTGGGAAATGAAGTCAGAAAGGACAGTGAGTCCCTGAGCTATAGAAGGCAGGGATTTTTGAGTCTCGTGTAAGGATGGATATGACCAGGACAAGACGAGAGGACAGAGGTGCAGGATGGGCAATGGGCAGAGAGGAGAGAGTTCTTCGTGACTCTTGATGGTGGTGTGGGGTCTGACACAGATCTTCCTAAGAGCAGATGTGGCAGCCAGGTGGTGATGGCCCATGCATTTAATCCCAGTACTAGGGAGGCAGAGACAGGCACCTGTGAATCCAAGGTCAGCCTGGTGTACCAAGTGAGTTCCTGGACAGTCAGGGCTGCACAGAGAAATCCTGGCTCTGAGAACAAACAAACAAACAAATATATATATATATATATATATATATATACATACACACACACACACACATTACACACACACACACACACACAGAGGATCTGGTTCCCTCTTCTGGTTCGGTGAGCACCAGGCATGCACATGGTGTATATACATGCTGGCAAAACACCCATACATACATATAAACAAAAACCCACTGTTGTAAAGAGCCATTAATAAGTTTTAGGGAAAACTGCTAAACCATGGATTAACCTTGCCAACAAACGATGCTGGGGAGTTTCTCAGCTCTGGGAGGGGAATGGACCCACACTCTTCCATCACATGAGCATTTGTAAACTGAAACTATCAATCTTCCTAAATAGGATTCTAAGAACACAAACTATAAAAATCGATAGATTGAATTTCATCAAAATTAAAATCTGGAGCCAGAGGTAGTGGCGCACGCCTTTGATCCCAGCACTTGGGAGGCAGAGGCAGGCGGCAGGCGGATTTCTGTGAGTTTGAGGCCAGCCTGGTCTACAGAGTTCTTGGACAGCCAGGACTATTACACAGACAGAGAAGCCCTGTCTTGAAAAAAATAAACAAAAAAATTAAAAACTGGGTTGGTGCAATAGCACAGAGGGTCAAAACACTTTGCATCAGACCTGGTGACCTGGGTTTGATTCCAGGCAACCACGCCCTCCATATTGTCCTCTGGCCTTCACATTCGGGGTGTGGCACACGTAACCACCTCACCCTGCTCGGAGAGTAAAGAAATGTAAGCATTTTAAGAATTATCCAGAGGATCAGATGCCCTCTTCTGACCTCCCTGGGTACCAGGCATGCACATGGTGCACTCAGGTACAAACATACACAGAAAGCATGGATAGGAAGGGCCAGGCATGGTGACGCATGCCTTTGATCCCTGCCCTCAGTGGGCATAGGTAGGCAGAGCTCTGTGAATCTGGAGCCAGCCTGATCTACATAGTGAGTTCCAGGACAGTCAGTCTCAAAATCAAACAAAGAAACAAAACAAAACAAGATCAATAATGGATAAACACTTTTTTTAAGCTTCAAAAACTGTTATGGCAATCTAGAATTAATAATCTCTCTCTCTCTCTCTCTCTCTCTCTCTCTCTCTCTATATATATATATATATATATATATATATATCCTGCTTAGCCATCTCTCCAGCCCCCAAAAACAGTCTTTATAAGATTAAGAAAGTTCTTTTCATTTCTAGTTTGGCAAGAAACTTTTTAAAATTACTTGCCCCCTTAATCCAATCAGTGCTGGACTGTATGTAGGGCCCTTTTTCTGCCTCCATTAAGATAACCAGCCGAGACTTGTGAAGTCTGTCCTGATCAATTACATAGACTGTGTTTTGATCCTTAACCAAACTTCACATTCCTAGACTTGAATATAACTTGGTGGTCCCTCATCTTATCCCTTTTATGTATGGAAAATTCTGTTCATTGAACTTGCTTAGGGATCTCATAGCTGTGCTCATAAACCAGACTGACCTTTAATTCTCCCTTATTGATCTTCAGATTTGGAGGTCAGGGTCAATGTTGACTCCATAAGGTGAGTTAGAGATAATTCCCATCCCTTGGGTGGATCGCCTAAATTTACAGAAAAAGTGCAATCATGGAATGTCTTTCCCTTAAATGTTCAATATAATCCAAAGGTGAAGCATCTGAATTTGTAGTTTTCTTCCTGGGAAGACTTTTTATTTTAAAAATAGGTTTCACACAACCAAGTTGACTTTAAAAGTGTCGTATAGCCAATGACAACCATGAACTTCTGGTCCTCTAGCCTCAAGCTCCAGAGGCTAGGGTCACAGCCATGTGCCACCATGCCTGTTTTATGCTGGGCATCAAATCCAGGGCCTCTTACATGCTAGGTAAGCATTCTAACAACTTAGATCTATCTCCAGCACTTTCCTCCCTCCCTCCCTCTCTCCCTCCCTCCCTCCCTCTCTCCCTCCCTCCCTCCCTTCTTTCTTTCTCTCTTTCATTTCTGAGATAAACTCTCATGTAGTCCGGGCTGGTCTCAAGCTTCCTATGTAGCTATCACTAGCCTTGAATATGAAAAAGTAATAATTTGGTGTGTATGCACACATGTATACCACAGTGTAAGAGGAGACCGCTCGTTCATTCCTGTCTGCCCAGACCCGAATAATCACACAGAAACTCTATTAATTACAGTACTGTTTGGCCTATTAGCTCAGGCTTCTTATTAACTAACTCTTACATCTTAAATTAACCCATTTCTATTAACTGTGTATAGCCACAAGGCTGTGACTTACCAGGTTAGGGTTAGTTCTATTCGGGCATCTTTCTCCTTCAGCAACTACATGGCATCTCTTTGACTCCGCCTATCCTCTCTCTATATCTCTGTTCAAATCTCTCACCTGGCTTTACTCTGCTAAGTCATTGGCTGAAGCAGCTTTATTCATCAACCAATAAAGCAACACATATACAGAAGGACATCCCCCATCACTTCAGTGCACATGCTAGAGCATTCATGTAGAGGACTGACAACAACCCGCGCGAGAGCCTATGCTCTCTTCCCACCATGCGGGTCTCAGGGATCAAATCTAGGCCTGCAGGCAAGAACCTTGCCCATCGAGACACCTTGCAGGCTCTGACCTTGAGTCTTTTATCCCCTGGAGTTCATCTCCCATGTTCTTACATGCTGGGATTATGTGTGTGCCACCATGCCCGGCTACAGAGTCATAATTGCTGTTTGAACCTACAGGATTTATAGGATATTGTGGTTTTCCATGTCTTCAGTGAGTCATTTGGTAGGTCATTATTTCTAGGAACTTTTTTTTCATCTGAGCCTCTCATAGGTATTGGCATTAAGCTACTCATAACATCCTCTTGGTATCTTGGCTTTATTTTTACTTACACAGCCTGTGTGGCATGCATGTGCGTGTGCATACATTTATGAGAGTGCACATGCATGTGGAGACGAGAGGTGGACACTAGGTGTCTTTGTTTCATCCTACCTTATCATATGTGACAGTTTCTCTCATTCAACCCGGTACCTGCTGGTTCAGCATCTTGTGGGTGCTGGAGCTCTGAGCTCAGTGTTCACTCAGCGGGCACTTTACCCATAGACTTGCCTTTCCCCACCCCACTCTCAGCATCTTTAGTCTTACGTGAGCGCTCTTGGGATGACCCCTTCTTCATTCCTCATAGTCAGTTGTTTTTAATTAATATTCTCATCAGAATTTTATCAAGCTAAAGTATTGCTGTGTGTTAATTCTGTGGTCCAGCAATTTTTTTTTATTTTGTTTTCTTGAGATGAAGTCTCATGCTGTAGCCCAGGTTGTTCCCAAACTCATGACAGTTCTCCTCCCTTGGTCCGCCATGCTGTGAGTCATGAGCCATCACATTCAATCTAAGAGCATCCTGCATTTGGTACGCCCAGAGTTGTAGGTTCAGTTCTCAGCAGTGATTTATTTTTAAATTGAAGAACAAAGTATAGTAATAAAAAAATTCTCTCTATTGTATGCTTGGCTTTTATTTAATATTTTTTTCTCTTCTACAGCCAGCCGTGGTGGCTCATGCCCATATTCACAGCACTTGGGAGGTGGAAGCAGGGAGATGAGGAGTGCAGAGGCATGCTGGGCCATGCAGCGAGTTTGAGAGTAGCCTAGGCTACAACAGACCCTGTCTCCAAAATAAAAAGGCTGGAGCTGGAGCTCGGTTATTAGAGGGCTTGTCTCCAGTGCACAAAGCCTGGGGTTCGATCCCTAGTGCTGCATAAACACCTGTAGTCCCAGAACTCTCCCTGTGGAGTTTGGAGGATCAGAAGTTCAAAGTCATTCTTGACTATCTAGCAGGTTCAAGGCCATCCTGTACTAGGTGAGCTACACGAGACTCAAAACAACAGCAGCAACAGAACCCATTCATCTCACATTTATATTATTTTATTATTCTAGTTTATTGGAGTAAAACTCTCTTCGGTTTGTCAGTTTTCAGCAATGTTAACTACACATGTAATGCTGTAGATCTTTCAATTTTACCTTAGCTCAATCCACAGACATCTATTTATGCATTCATTCATCCATTTATCTGTCTGTCTGTCTGTCTATCTCTCTGTCTATATGTCTGTCTGTCTATCTATTCATCTATCTTCTATCTATAGGGGATGTTGAGATAGAATCTCACTGTATAATCCTGGCTGGCTTGTTGTTCTCTATGAAGCCCAAGCTAGTCTCAAACTTGCCGCAATCCTCCAGTCTCAGCATCTAGAGTGCTAGTATTGTATGTGTATGACACCATACCAGGCATACACTTCGATTTGTAGGATTTTTAATATTAATTAGTCATCTGATAAAGCAATACGAGTTCTTCACTAATTATTTTTTTGTTTTGTAGCTATTTCCTTTTAATGTCCTTTTTAAAAAAACAAAACAAAAACCCGAGAGAGGGTCTCATGTAGCCCAGGCTAGCCTAAAACTCACTGTGTCTGAGGATGACCTCAAGCACCTGATCTTCCTGCCTCCTCTGTGTCTACAGGTGCACACCACTTCACTTTGTTTGTTATTGTTTTTGTTTTGTTTTTTGTTCAAGACGTGGTTTCTCTGTGTAATAGACGTAGCTGTTCTGGAACTAGCTCTTGTAGACCAGGCTGGCCTAGAACTCACAGAGATCTGCCTGCCTCTGCCTCCTGAGTGCTGGGATTAAAGGTATGGACCACCACTACCTGGCACTTCACTTGGCTTTATGTCGATGTTTTAGTGACACAGTTTATTTTTCAGCGTTAAGGACTATTCAGGGCCAGTGCTCTACCGCCAAGCTGACACTGAAGTCCTTAATTTCATTGTAGCGCAATTTGTGTATTAGTTTTTGCTTTTTAGTCCAAAGGTTCCAAATGAGGGTTCCTGACACAGTGGGCCCGCAATCTTAGGCTAGCCTACATACCTACATATATACATTTGAGTATGTGTGTGTGTGTGAAAGAGAGAGAGAGAGAGAGAGAGAGAGAGAGAGAGAGAGAGAGAGAGACGAGAGACATGTGTTTAGTTTAATGTACCTCTCTTCTGTTTTGTTTCAGGTGCTCGGGACCAGTCCAGGGCCTCATGCTCATGTGCGCTAGGCAAGCTTTTCCACCTACTCACACAACCAGGTCTCCTATAGTATCTTCCAAAATCTTTGTTATTGCTTTTTTTTTTTGAGACAGGATTTCTCTGCGTAGCCCTGACTATCATGGAGCTTGCTCTGTAGACCAGGCTAGCCTAGAACTCAGAGATCTGCTTGCCTCTGCCTCCCAAGTGCTGGGATTAAAGGCGTGCACCACCCAACTTAAAAACTTTACTTTTTTGGGTGTGCCTATGTGAATAAGAATTGTTTTTCAACATAATTATTCAAGTGTTGCTGAAACTGCAGGAGGAATTGGAAGTGTATTTGACAAAGCTGTGTGTGCATGTGTGTGTATGTATGTATGTATGTTTGTGTATGTGTGTGTGTATGTATGTATGTATGCAGGAGGAATTGGAAGTGTACTTAACAAAGCTGTGTGTTCATGTGTGTGTATGTATGTATGTATGTATGCAGGAGGA
>NC_022014.1:46860197-46867625 GCF_000317375.1 Microtus ochrogaster | reverse complement strand
CATGTGTGTGTATGTATGTATGTATGTATGCAGGAGGAATTGGAAGTGTACTTGACGAAGCTGTGTGTGCATGTGTGTGTATGTATGTTTGTGTAGTGTGTGTATGTATGTATGTATGTGTGTATGTATGTTTGTGTGTGTATGTATGTTTGTATATGTGTGTTGTTTTTGAATGTGCTTGTGTGTGGGGTCTAAGAGTGTGGAGATGCATGTGTGTGTATGTATAAGTGTGTGTGTGTTGTTTTTGAATGTGCTTGTGGGGGGGGGTCTAAGAGTGTGGAGATGCATGCGTGCAGAGGCCGGAGCAGGACTAGGTGTCCTCTGTCACTCTTCACCCTTCTTCCCTGGGAGAGAGTCTCTCATTGAATCTGGTACTCTCTTTTTCAGTTAGGCTGGCAGCCAGAAAACCCCCAGCAGTGCCATTGTCAGTGATTCTACCGTGACACCCCAAACCCAGCTCTGTGGCTACAGGCGCACAGGGCCATGCAGAGGACCACATATGACTCTTCCATGAGTGCTGGGAGCCAAGCCCAGGGCCTCCTCATGTTCATGTTGTGAGCTTTTATCTCTGAGCCACTTCCCCAGCCCCTGAAGAATCTTGTCAGTGTTGATGTCTCCCCTTTGACCTAACCACTCACTCCAAGGAATCAATCTTAAGGAAATGATTCTCGGGAAATAATGAGTCACTTCTAAGAAACAATGGGAAGGATAGTCATTAAAGCATAATATGTAATAATAAAAAATTTAGGTGAGTTAGATATACAGTAAAACAAGACATTATATTTAATTAAATACCCCATAACCATTGGGAAATCACCACGTGATCCCAAGTTGCGCATATAAACATCAGCTATTATTTTAATTCACCACACAAGGAAATAGGAACATATTGTTACTTTAAAATCTCATGAAATATGCCCAGCATGATGGTGCATGCAGGACTGTCAAAATGACGTGGAAAGAAAATCTAGGACTCATGCTTCTCATTTTCAAAACTGTCTCAAAGCTACAACACTCAGGCCTGTGAGCTCCTGGCACGGGGCTTAGACGTACAGAACAATGAAAGAGACACAAGAAAGGACCCCTTGCCAGGTTCTTGACAATGTTGGACCCAAGTTCTCTGGAGGAACAGGATGGTGGAATGAGCATCAGACAAGGGGATGGGCTTTGAACCTTCCAGGAGGACCGATGGTGGTTTGCATGAGAACGGCCCCCACGGGTTCATACATTTGAATACTTGATCCTCAGTTGGTGAAACTGTTTGGGGAAGATTAGGAGGTGTGGCCTTGTTAGAGGAGAGATGTGTTATGGGGTGGGGGGTGGGACAGGCTTTGAGGTTTCAAAGTCCAAGTTTGTCCCAGTTGTCTACCTGCCTGTCTTTCTCGATCTGCAACCTTTGGATCAGATGTGAGCTCTCGGCTACTGCTCCAGCACCATGCCTGCCTGCATGCTGCAATGCACCCCACATGATGGTCACAGACTCGCCCTCTGAGACTCTACGTCCCTGAAAAACTCTTCCAAAAAAAAACCAAAAAAAACCAAAACTCTATCGTAAGTTACCCTGGTCCCTGGTCATGACAGCTTATCACAGCAATAAAGAGTAACCGAGACAGGTCCCAGTGACAAACTGAGATGTGATTCCATCAAAGTTCACTCTGGGGAACCAAAGAGTTTCTTGTGCTTCCTTACCCAGTATAGGTGAGGGGTTACTTTCAGAGATGGGAACGGCCTGCACCCGGTCAGCCTTTGCTCAGTGGGCATGAGGGCTTCCCATAGCCACAGAGATGGAGTCCACTTCCCTAGTCTTTCCTGACTATATACTCTAGCCTCTCACTGAGGCTACATTGTTAAGGCAAACCATACAACACTTGGCAAGGAGCGTTAGCTACTCAGGTGAGAGTCTTGTGACGCTCTCCAGCCCTCCCTGAGAAAGTATAAACAGCCCACTAGGAAAGTTAAGGTAGGTAATCCTTTTACAAGGTGGGTGGAACTCACAAGATGAAGGTTACACGGTTCAAGGACAGTCATGCACACAGTTGGCTTACACAGTCCTGACTGCGTAGTACAACCATGGCCGCCTGCATGTCAGCTGCATAGGATATGAGGCTGGAGGCCTCAGCTGTCTAAAGTTGGTGCTGAAGGCCTGTGGGATTCCTGGAGGGCAATTGGCCTTCAGTCCATCTTGGAAGGCTGAAGAAGATGGGTTCTGATGGTAGTGAGGGACAGCCATGGCACCAAGAGCGTAGATGCGCTCCCTGGCAAAGAGCAGATGTAGGCAGGCAACGGCCACTCTGCTTTTCCCTCAGACCTCTGTTTATTTGGGGTGCTGCCAGCCGAAGCTGCCTGCTCTTAGGAGGGTCGTCCCCAAAGGTTAATATTTCCAGGAACTACCCTCACAAATCCACGTAGAGGTGTCTCTTGATTCCAGGGCCAGTCAAACTGACAGTCAAGATGAACCATACTGGGTTGGATCTGATTACTCATCTGCTCTGACTCTTGCTTTGTGGAATAAGAAGTATAAACTCTGTTGTTTTATTTTATAATAGTACACAGTTAAGAGACTTTGAACTTCTAGAGCATTGGAATTTGTGTTCCTTGTGCACTTGCACGAACTTGTGTGCCCATCTCTAGGAAAATACACGTGCTACCCTGTAGTGGTTAGAAAGAAAACACCAGGCTCACAGGGAGTGGTACAATCAGGAGCTGTGACCTTGTTAGAGTAGGTGGAGACTTTGTTGGAGGGAGTGTGTGTCTTTAGGGTCTCAGAGCTCAAACCAGGCCTACTGGCTCATAGTGTTTTCTTTCCTGTTGTCTGCAGATCCAGATGTAGAACTCTCAACACCCTCTCCATCACCACATCTGCCTGCGTGCCACCATGCTTCTCACCATGACAATAACGGATTAAACCACTGAACTGTAAGCAAGTCCCAAATAAATGTTTTCCTTTGTAAGAGTTGCTGTGGTCATGGAGTCTCTTCACAGCAATAGAAACTCTAACTAAGACCACTCCCCCCTCTCACACACACACAGAACCAAAAACCAAACAACAAGAAGAAAGGAAATTGGAGCTGGAGAGAAGGTTCAGCGGTTAAGAGCACTGTCTGCACTTCCAGAAAAGACCTGGGTTCAATTCCCAGCACCCATGCGAGAGCTCACAAACATTCATAACTCCAGTTCCAGAGGATCTGACACCTTTTTCTGGCCTCTGAGGACACCAGGAACACACATACATGCAAGCAAAACACTCATACACTTAACACAACAATTCAAAAAAATTAAAATGAAAATACAAGAGAACTGGAAAATGCTTACAAAGTGCCTGTGTGGTAAGAGTCACATCTAAGGTTGTAGTGGTTGCTCGTGTTCATATTCCCAGAACTTGAGAGGCTAAGGCAAGAGGTTGGCCTCAAGCTTGAAGCCAGCCTGGGCTAAAGAGAGATGCTGACATTTCTCCAAAGAAGATATTAACTTAGCTAATGAGGCTTTGGGATACAGCTTAGTGAGTTGTGGGGACCCACAGATGTGAGCCTGTTCCACCTTGAGGTAGTGTTCTTAGCAATATGGAAGGTCTGAATTCAACTGCCCGCACACATTGGGAGTAAACTCACAAATATCATTATCAGGAAAACACAAGCCATACTGGGATATGACTCCATACACTACGGTGCTATACGCTAAAGGACAAACAGTAACAAGTGCTGGCAGGGATGTGGAGAAATTAGAACCTTCGTTTACGGCTGCAGGAATGGAAAGTGGCCTGGCTGTACTGGAAAGCAATTAACAGAGGTTAACCACAAACAGTGATCACGAGTTCCTGTATGGTCCTGCCGTTCTCCTCAGGCACAGGCAAAAGGGCAGTGAAATCCTGTCCACCCAACAGTTTACCCGTGAGTGCTCATAGCAGCAGCACCGAGAACGTCCAAAATGTATGAAACATTCCAAACATCCATGACCAGACGAATGGGAAAAGGAAATGTGGTATATCTACATAACAGAATATAAATATCGTTCGGCTATGAAAAGGGATGAATAGTTTTCTTTTCCTTTTGAAAACCATTTCCTGAGGTAGTATCTGACTATGTAGTCCAGGCTGGTATTCTGACAAACATACTCATAAATATAAATCTCGAAAATTCTACTTCACTTTTTTATTTTGTAGTAGAGGTTGCTTTGTGTATCCTTGGCTGTCTTGGAATTCCCTTTGTAGACCAGGCTGGCCTTGAACTCACAGAGATCACTTGCCTCTGCCTCTCAAGTGCTAGGATTAAAGGTGTTGCACCACCACCGCCCACCCCACATTTTTATTTTTATTTTAAATGCATTTATTTTGAGGCTGGAGAGATGGCTTAGCAGTGGAGAGTACTTGCTGCTTTTCCAGAGGACTTGCGCTTGGTTCTCAGCACCCGCATGGTGGCTCACAATCACCTGTAACTCCAGTTCCGGGGAATCCACAATTCTGGTCACCTGGCCACCGATGGTTGTGTGCTCCTGTGTGCTCCTCACCACTGATCCATCCTGCTAGCGCTCTAAGCTGTTCTTTTGAAAAGCAGCTATGCCAGGTGAGGTGGCGCACACCTTTAGTCCTTGCACTTGAGGCCGATCAAGAGGATCCTTGCAAGTCTCAAGCCAGCGTAGTCTACAAAGTGAGTTCAAGGCCAGCCAAGGTAACATAGTGATATCCTGACTCACGAAACCAGAAACCACAACAAGGCAATTGTGTCAGGTCGGTCTCTCATGACCTCAGTCAAAGCTACACTGGGCTGGTGGGAAGCGGTAGGCAGGCAAGCAAGGAGGACACAGAGACAGCTCTGGTGGCTGTGCTAGCCACAAAGGCAGATGGGGATGATGGGTAGAAGCAGGGGTGTTTATTGTGCCATAAGAGACACCAGGGAATTCCACAGCCTGTCTCACTAGCCCTTTTTCCTGACACTAACCAGACAGGCCAGGCCAGTCCCCTGCCTCTGAAATGTAGCCACCTGGAAAGACCACAGCCAGCCCACCTTTGGACACCTTCCCTTCCATGTCCACTCTCACTGACCACTTTCTCCTCAGTGCACGGTAGCCCGGCCAGATTGAAGTTTATGCATTCCAAGAGCAACTTGCAAGTTTGGTGGGGGTGAAGGGAAGTTCTCACTGCTTCTGAAGCCAGTGAGGGGAAGGGGACCCAGCAGGAGCACAGCCCATTTGCCTCATGTCCCTTACTACTTCCCTCTAGTCGCTATGACAGAATCCCGAGCCACAGCAACCCAAGGAAGGAGGGGTTTATTCCAGCGGCTCAGTTTGCGGGGATGTGGTCCATGATGAAGGACGATAGTGCAAGGCAGTTGGTCACATGGCATCCACAGTCAGGAGGTAGAAAGAGACGCATGCCCAGTACCTCCTTCGTTTTCTACATCTTCACTTCATTCAACCCAGGATAGAGGGCTGCCCGCATTCAAGGTGGGTGGCTGCCTAGTTATTTTTCTAGCACCAGGACAAAAACCAAACAATCCAGGCAACTTATAGAAGAAAGCATTTAGGGCTGGAGAGATGGGTCAGTGGGTTAAGAGCACTGGCTGCTCTTCCAGAGGACCTGGGTTCGGTTCCCAGCACCCACACGGTAGCTCACAACTGTCTGTAACTCCAGTTCCAGTGGGTCCAACACCCTCACACAGACATGCATGCAGGAAAACACTAATGCATGTAAAACAAAATAAATAAGTATGTTTAATTTGGCGGCTCACAGTTCCAGAGGGTTAGAGCCCGTGACCATGGTGGTGAGGACCGTTAGCGGACAGGCAGACACGGTGCTGGAGCAGTAGCTCAAAGCTTCTTTTTTCACAAGCATCAGACAGAGCAAGAGGTCTATTTAGGAATGGTGTGGACTCTTGAAACCTCAAAGTCCACTCCCAGTGACACTCCTCCTCCAACAAGGCCACACCTCCCCCAAAAGGCCATGCCTCCTGGTCCTGCCCAGTTTTACCTACTGCAGTTGATGGAGGAGAGACAAGCATTCAAATATATGCGCCTGGGGGGGGGGGTGTCATTCTCATCCAAACCACCTCGGTAGGGCTTTTCTCATCAGTTAAACCTTCCTGGAAACTTCTAGATACACCCAGGGGTATATCTCTTAGGCGATTCCAAATCCAGGCAAGTTGACAGTGAAGACTGACCACTGCCCCACCCCCATGGACACACTTACACACCACCTGCTAAAGTGTCCATTCTGCGGTGCCCTTCCTAGTGCTCTGGTTCCTGGGAGCCCCAGGGATGCTGCAAGGAGACTCAACGCTTTCACTCTCTTTCACCTGAAGTTCCTCCTGCCACCTTCTGCCCTCAGCAGGGATGCAGGTCCTCAGAAGTGCTGCTCCATCTAGGCAAAGGGACCCCTGGGCAGTGCAGCCTACGCTGCCTCACTGAAGGGGTGAAGAGAACCCATTCCCAGAGGTCAGCTTTGGCCCATGCTTCTTGTGGATTTAGATGTGTAGCCTTGTAGGGCCTAGCTTAGGCTACATCTTGGTAGGACGAACTCGGAATTCAGCTTCAAGCCATGGCCCCTGTCATAATCTACAACCTCTGATTAGTATGTACTCTGTGCAGGCCGCCAGTTCCCCAACAACCAGGACACTCAGATGCTGCATTGGGACTGGATCTGGGAAGGAAACTGACTGGGGTCTAGCACCTAGAACTCTTCTGAGTCTGCCAACCCTTTTTTTTTTTTTTTTTTTTTTGAGAGGGATTCATGTAGCACAAGTTGGCCTCTAATTCTCTAAGTCGCCAAAGCTGGCCTTCAACTCCTGGTCTCCCCCACCCCTGCCTTACTTCTCATGTGCTGGAATCATAGCCACATATCCCCATACCCATCTACCAACCCACTCTTAGCATTCTGTCAGAGCCCTCAGCTTTGCACAGGCTCACCCACCTTGGAGGAGGTACCCATTGAATCTGGCTTTCTAGGTGCCTACATATATACCCACTCACTCCATCTGGGCCAGAGCCAGCAAGTAAGACATCCTTACAAACTGGGGCTTGAACAAGTTCTAAGGATTGGGGTGGAGGGAGACTATTCTAGTTTGCTTCTCTGTTTCTGTAATAAAACAGTGACCAAAAGAAACTTGCAGAGGAAAGGCTTTATTTCGTTTTACACTTTACAACCCATTATCCAAGGAAACCAAGGCAGGAACCTGAAGGCGGGAACAGAAGCGGAGACCACGGAGGCTACTGCCTACTAGCTTGCTTCCTACATGGCTTGTTCAGCTACATTCCTTATACAGCACAGACCCAACTGCCTAAGGATGGCACCACCTGCAGTGGCTTGGGGCCTCCTACATCACCTGCCATCACCACAGTGGGCTAGGACCTCCTACATCACCTGCCTAAGGATGGCATTATCCACAGTGGGCTGGGACCTCCTAGATCACCTGCCTAGGGATGGCACCATCCACAGTG
>NC_022014.1:46847772-46859812 GCF_000317375.1 Microtus ochrogaster | reverse complement strand
ACCTCCTAGATCACCTGCCTAGGGATGGCACCACCCACAGTGGGCTGGGACCTCCTAGATCACCTGCCTAGGGATGGCACCACCCACAGTGGGCTCGGACCTTCCATATTCATTAGCAATCACTAACATGCCCCACAGACATGTCCACAAGTCATTCTGATGGAGGCAATTCCTCAACTGAGATGCCCTTTGCCCACGTAGCCTAGGTTGCGTTCAGGTAACTAACTTCTACACTCAGTTCTCTCCTGGAGAGCAAAGATGTTATTTAATGACAAAAATGAAGGCTCCGAGAAAGACCATAGGGAAAGGTCTGCTGGGGTGGGTCACTTTTGTTTGTTTGTTTTTAAGACACTCTCACCTTGTATCCCTGGCTGGTCTGGAACCCTCTAAGTAGTCAAGGCTGTCCTTGAACTCACAGAGGTCCGTCTGCCTCTGCTTCCCACACCAGTCTCTGACCAGTTTTGTTTTCTGAGACAGATTCAATCTCTGGTGCTGGCCTCAAACTCCTCACATAGCCAGATCTGTAGCTTAGGGATGACTTTGAACTTCTGACCCTCAGACTCTACCTCCCCGATGCTGAGATTGCTGGTTTGAGTCACATGGCCCCCTTCATGCAGTGCTGGGATCAAACCCGGGTTCTGCTGAGGTAAGCATCCTACCAAATGAGAGGCATCCTCAGGTATAGGTCTGTAGAACTGTTTGCCCAGCACACTTTAATGCAGTATCCCCTGGCAGCTCTCCCCACAGTAAAGTCCTGCACCTAGTACTGGAGCCCTTGGCCACCCTTTCCTCTCCTCCCACCCGGGGTGGAGTGGGTGGTGGACACACACATTCCTCTCCTCGTTTGACAAGGTACAGTTCTCTGCAAGCCTCCACCTGCGGGGTACAGAGATCTTTAAATAACCACGGGGGACCTCCTCCCCTGCTTCTCCTCACACGGTAGCTTGAATCACCCCGAAAGCTTGCCTTTCCCTCAGCCTCCCTCTCCAGGGCTTTCTCTGCCTTCTGAGTTGCCTCTCTGAGGTCATGGGCACCACAGACCACATTTGGCAAGAACCTATGGGGGCGGGACCGTTTCTTGAAAGGAGCTCTCAGAACCCGAAACCCATTGGTCAGCTTCTCTACCTAGGACTCTCCCTCTGACCGAGGGACTGAGGTGGGGACAGGGGTGGGGCGACAACGCAGCAGCACCCGCGTCTTGGGAGAGGGGGGAACCGGGTCTGCCTAGGTTTCTGAACTCCATACTATGTAAATGAAAGGTGACTGACGGTTGGTAGAGCGACGCCCTCTCCCACCTCACCTCCCGCCGTGCTCAGTCTCTGCACAACCCCATCCCCCCCCCCCCCCCAGAAGGGAGCTGGCTGTTTCCCAAAACTCAGACACATTCTGGCTGGAGCTGGCTGTGGGTCGGGCACCCCAGGGCAGCTGGGCAGGGCGGGGTGTCCTGGAGAGCCGCGGATGGACCTCACACCCAGGCTGGGCCAGGACACCCAGTCCTTGGCTGAGGCCCAAACCGGCTCTGTTTACAGAATCTGTCAGCCTGGTTCCCCTCCCCCACCCACCACTTCCCCTGGAGTCCTGGGGGCTGGGAGGGGACAGGCGGGGCCAGTGGGAGTTCTAGCCGCCCGCCTAGCCTTCCAGGTTCGGTTAGTCGTCTGCCTCCAGCATCCTTTCTTCTGGCGTCTTTCTCTAACCTGGAGTGGCACGTCCACCCCGGGGCAGGTGTATTTCAAGGGGGTTCTGTAGAGAGAGCTCTTGCCCCCGAGGGAAGCAGAGATAAGAGGCGCAGAGATAGGCTCGGTGCCCAGCGGTGCCAGGGAGATTCCCAAGGGCTTCCTGGAATTCGCCAGACAGCCGAGAATGAGGTTTTCGGCTTCCTCCACATCCCAAACCCGTGGCCCCCCAGGAGCATTTCCAGAATTCCTGGAGGCACCTGGCGCAAGTTGGATGTAGCCTGGAGGATAGACTCCGGATTTCCAGGACTACGAAGTCCAGAGATGAGGATACCAGGCGAGCCCGCACGGTGACTCAGCTGCCGCCAGCAGTAAGGAAGTTCTGCGTGGGGAGGGAGGAGGCGGGGCGGAGGGGGATTGGACACCCAGTCCCCGTCCCCCCCCCTTCCCACCGCTGCTCCGGGAAGACCGGCCCACCACGCCCAGCTCCTCAGAGGAGCCTGCAAGTCCCAAGGGTTTTCCCTTCTCTGTATCAAGTTACTGAGTAAGGCTGGCATTTACCTAGAGCAGTAAACTGAGGCACAAAGAGGCCAAGTTACTGAGTGGCTGGACTGCAGCTTCCAAGCAAGCAACCCCTCTTCAACTTTGTCTGTCCCAAGTCACACTCAGCTATATGATAGTGGGTGATCCCAATGTTATCTTCCTAAGGCAAAACCAGGAACCTAGAGATCCTCGGGCCTGGAGACGAACTCTATACAAAAATATATCCTTTTCCACCAATGTAGTGGCCCATGACTTTGATCCCAGCACTCGGGAGGCAGAGGCAAGCGGATCTCTGAGTTCGAGCCCAGCTTGGTCTACAGAGTGAGTTCCAGAGCAGCCAGTGCTACACAGAGAAGCCCTGTCTTGAAAAACAGAAACAAACCCAAAACTACACACACACACACACACACACACACACACCACACACACACACACACACACACACACACACACACACACACAGAGTTCCCAAGTCCAGTGGCATTGTTAAGCATTTGCAGACAGTCTGGCTTGGTGTCAGAAGTGTCCTAGCCTTGTGTTTCCTTGTAATCACCTCTCTCTAAAGGAGACTCCTGGGTGCTAAGTTGGGTCTCCTGTGGGGAAATAATCACCCTGGAGCCCAGTTCTGTATTGCCCATTGATTGGGTTTTGAGAACTCAGATCTTGATTAGCAATAGGCCCATGCCACTCTGTGACCATTTGCTGTCTCTTACAAGAACAGGGCTGTCTCTTGTCAAGAACAGGGCAGTGCCACAGCTAGTCCAGGCCTTTCATCCCAGCACTTGGTAGGCAGAAGTAGATGGATAGCTGTGAGTTTGAGGCTAGCCTGGTCTACATAGTGAGTTGAGAGAGAGAGAGAGAGAGAGAGAGAGAGAGAGAGAGAGAGAGAGAGACTGAAATCCAAAATGTCAAGAAGCAAAAAACAATGGTATAGAAAGAGGTGGTGGCGCACACCTTTAATCCCGGCATTCTGCAGGCAGAGGCAGGAGGATCTTTGTGAGTTCAAGGCCAACCTGGTCTACAAAGCCAATCAAGGACAGCCAGGGCTGTTACACAGAGAAATCCTGCCTCGAAAAACCAAAACCAAAAGAAAACAAAAAACCAAAAACCCTAAGATACCCTGTCTGGATAAACAACAAACTAAACAAAGCCACCAATGGGAGTTGTGAGGGAGTGGACAGGGATGAGATGGCCCCCTCAGCCCCCCGCCCTCTGTGGTGTTAGCCAAGCAGTGTATGAAGCCTGGCTGTGACAGCTGCCTGGATGGAAACTTTCCCAGGCTCTCCCACTTCCTTCCCCTTTGACCTCTTTCTGCTGAGCCTGTGATCTTAACTTCTGGAGACCCACAGGATAACCGGAAAGAGCGCACACTGCATGTGTCTGCTGCACAGCCCTGCCTCAGTGCGTCCCTTGGTCTGTGACCTGCCTTTGCAGAGCTCAGAGGCTCTGACTCATGGGAAAATCTGAGGAGGGGAGGGAAGAGGAAATCTCGAGATGGGACCCTACGCTGTGATTGAGTTTGTCTGACCTGGTCCGCAGTCTGGGTTCAAAGGACTTCTTAGAAAAGCATGACCTTGTGCAAAAATCACTTAACCTTCCAGGGCCTCTGCAAAACCAAAGAATTCAAATGCCAAATATCCTTCCTGGAAAGGCATTGGTAGCAGCACTGGGTGACTCTTGTGACCCAACATGATGAGAGCTGGTGCCTTTCACTTGGCCTAGCTTTGTGGGCAAACCGTATCCTTCCCAGTCATTTAGGGAGGAAGCCAGTTCCCAAGACCAGGAAGAGGACCGAAGAGCCGAGGGGAGCTGAGCAGGGAGTGTATGGGATGGGTTTCCTGTATGGGGAAAGGCTCAGAACACTAATAAATCCCCCTTCTGGGTGCAGGGCATGGTCCTGGGACTTCCCATACACATTGGGTGTCTCTGGAGCCCTGAAAATGAAGATCCCAGTTCACTCTCCAGGCTCTACATCCCTCCCCTCCCCTCTTGGAGGCTAGTGCCAGATGGCCATGCTCTTTGCGTCCAGTTCTCAAAGGTCTCCGCCTTTCCTGGATACCTTCCTTCCCTCCTCCTTCAGTTTACCTGTCCAGGGCGACTCTAGCCAACAGGCTGACATCACAACTCTGTTGGGCCTTGTACAGAGAGACCAGAGTCTCTAAGTAATGGCATGGAGGCCCCTAATGATAGGAAAATGCATTGTGGGAAGGGCTTTGCACAGCAAAAGCAAATTGGGAGGGTCCACAGCCCCCACCCCCGCTAAAGTTAAGAAGAGATTCCAGGCATGCTGTGACCTGGGCCTAGATCTGATTCCAAAAGGTTTTGGAGTTGGGAAAGAGACTGCGCTAAGTGTTCAAAGATTCTGGAGGACCCTCAAGTACTTCTCCAAGCCCCTCGCTTGCTCTGCTGTCAAAATGTGGCCTTAGCGAGAGCGTCTCACTGAGGCAACACACGTCTCTCCATTGTGGAGCCTCACAGTTCGATGGACAGATCTACCCACGGGAGTCTAAGTTAGAAGAGTTGTCACCTGTCACCTCCACTCCTACTTGAGTCTTTCTGTCTGTCTGTCGGTCCATCTATCATTGTTGTTGTTATTATCTTGCACAGAGTTTCATGTACTTCAGCCTGGCCTCAAACCACTAATAGCTGAGAATGACTGGGTTCTTCTGACCCTCTAGCTCCCAGCTCCTCAGTGCTACGATTTCAGGCATGTGCCTGGCGTATGCTGGGGACCGAACCCAAGGTTCTGCACAGGCTGAGGAAGAGTGTACCAGCTGAGCCGCAGCCCCAGCTTCTGTTAGCCTCCTAGCACTGGGATTACAGGCACACACCACCTTTGTCTTTCTTTGGGAACAAATTGCTCTCGACTTCAGCGAATCATAATTCCCCCCGAAGAGCAATCTTGAGAATGTCAAGAGGAAATTATTGAATTATCCCAGTTGGCAGAGAAACCTAATTTATAGCAAAGCATTTCTCTTGAAGTTTTAATAGATTTTTTTTCCCCTCCGATGGATTTTAATGCTCAATTGTTTCCTGGGCTTGGAAATTTCTTTGGAAGCACTAGCATCGCTTTTCTGTTCTTGATTTATTACCAGCTCCTGGCTTCTGAGTCTGATAGGAAATCCAACGGCCTGGTTTCCCTTACATGTGAGAGGCCTTCAGCCTGTGATCAGCCTGTCTCCATCTCACTTTAAGGCCTAGAGACCTGTCTGAATCTTCTGGGCCTTCCTTGGACCTGGCGGGGGTTCCCTC
This sequence comes from Microtus ochrogaster, assembly GCF_000317375.1. Taxonomy (NCBI): domain Eukaryota; kingdom Metazoa; phylum Chordata; class Mammalia; order Rodentia; family Cricetidae; genus Microtus; species Microtus ochrogaster. The sequence goes on along the minus strand of NC_022014.1, from coordinate 46,854,344 downwards.
CTTGAGAGGTTTGCTGGAGTTGAACCTCAAGACCATTTCTGTAGAAATGCCACTAGCCAGGGACATCCTTAGTGGCCTTTGACCTGGCTAGCCCACCCCCCACTTCCCACTTTCCCCCTTCCACCAAGCCAATCAACAGGTCTGGTGTGCAGGAAGAGAAAGCAGGTGTCACATGAAACACAGGATGGCGGCTGAGTGGCAGTGTCCTTGCTTGGACCAGTGACAGCTCAGCCTCCTGTTAGCAAAGGAACATTTGTGTTGATGTCTTTGGGGTCCAGTGAAACGGAACCATCTGGAAATAGCACGGGGAACAACACAGTAAAGAAGCTGCCTGGAGGTCTCTGCTTATAAAGCCTCCTATAGAAAGATCTGTAGAATCCTCCTTGAGAGATAGGCAGCGGGCTGGGTGCTCAGTTGTCTTATTTATTTACTTAAAATATGTTGATAATAAGTACCACTTACGGCTACTAGAATATGTAAAAAAAAATTTTAGATTTGCTTACCTTATTTTTGCATTTATTTACTTTATTTGCATTTATACACTTTTTGCCTACATGTATGTGGAGACACTACATGCGGGCCTGTGAAGTCAGAAGGTGTCACAGTTGCAGATAGCTGTGAGCTGCCATGTGGGCGCTGGGAACTAAACCTAGGTCCTCTACAAGAGCAGCCAGTGCTCTTTCCTGCTGAGCCATCTCTCCAGCTCCAGATCCTTAGTTGCCTTCTGAGTGACAGCTGGGAGCTGCTGAGCTTGCAAAAGAAGTGGCGCTTTGGAATGAGTGATAGGTAGCGGGCAGAAATATTTGGGAATAAAACTGACTTCTTTAGTACTTTTGGAATCATGACACCGTTTCTACAGAGGTGGCAACTGAGGTCCTGAAAGGGGTGGGAATCTGCAAGGCTTTGGCAAGGGGGCCAGAGGGAGACAGAGTCAAGGTCTCAGTCTCTGGGGGTTCTTCGCACCCCCAGTACCATATCCCTTCAATGATCTACCCCCCCAAACACCACTGAACTACCCCCATTCCAACGCCATGGCCCCCAATTATCTACTCCCACCCCAACACCATAGCCCCCCCATGATCTATCCTCACCTCCAGCACATTGGCCCCCAATGATCTACCTCCACCCCCAGAACCATAGTCCCTGCCCTGCTCACCCCCACCCCCAGTACTACAGCCCCCCGCTGACCTACAGCCACCCCCAGCATCACAGACCCAGCTAGCCTACCCCCACCCCCAGCACCACAGCCCCCCTCCCTGCTAACCTACCCCACCCCCAGCACCACAGCCCCCCCAACTAACCTACCCCACCCCCAGCACCACAGCCCCGCTGACTAGCCATTCTTACTGTCCTTGGGGCTTGGGTCCGTTGCCAGGATTTTTGAAACTTCACCCTGGGGCGAGTAATTTCCCAGGGTTGTGTCTGGCATGAGGATCAGAGCTTCTGCTCTCTGCCTCCCACCTCTGAAAGAATCAGAGGAAGAGCCTATGGAGTCTACGGTGGGGACCTGAGGGAGGCTTCTGATCTAGGAGCAGTCTCCAGAGGTGGGATGAAGGGCCCGTACAGACCTGAAGTGCCTGGGGCAGGAAGCTTCCGCGCTGACTTCTCCAGCCCACACACCCTGGCATACGCTGTCTGGGTCTGAGTCTGTTGGGCACCAGGGGTTGGCTCCCTTGATAGTGGTCATGCAAGAGGCATGCCTGCCATTCAGGCCTTTGGCCCCAGCCCATCTCTCGCCCCATGTTTTCCTCAGCACTGAGCGGACAAGGCAGTGTGCAACAATGACAGCTCCAATTACAGCTGGAAGCGCTCACAGAGCTTTCTTTCTCTTTTGGTTTTGTTTAAGATAGAGTCTCCTGTAGACTCAAGCACCCTAGGTAGCCAAGGAAAGACCTTGAACTTCTGATTCTTCTGCCTTCACCTCCCGAGTCCTGGGATTACAGAAGTGTGCCACGGTGCTTTGTCTATTTAGTGACAGATCAAACCCAGGACTTCATGTGTGCTGGACAAGTGCTTTACCAACCCAGCTCTCAGCCCTCAGCTTTCTGACAGTGACAGGCACCTATGTGGCGATGGGGAAGGTGGGGAAAGCACCCTGGAGATTTCTGGTCTATATGAGGAACTGGTGTCACCCTCAGGATCCCTGAAGAGCAAGGATATCAGCCTTGGCCTATCTGGTCTCACCCTTTGGCCTCTTCCCACACAGCTCCAGATCCGTCTGCATTTCCATGGTCAGTTCCCCCTCTCTGACTCTGCAGCAGCCTCTGCACTGGCTGCTTCTCCTCCTGCTTCTTCTCCTTCTCTGATGATTTATTTTATGTGCATTGGTGTTTGCCCGCATGTATGTCTGTGCGAGGGTGTCAGATCCCCTGGCACTGGAGTTACAGACAGTTGCAAGCTTGTCACATGGGTGCTGGGAATTGAACCTGGAGTCAGTGCTCTTAACCACCGAGCTAGCTTCCTAGCACTCAAAGTGCTTTCTTTTACCTGACAGCCAGAGTGAGCTTCTCAAAGGGCGAGTCTGGTGGTCTCCACGATGCTGGAAACCTTGGGTGGCATGTCCCTCCTCGGGTAAAGGTCCTGCCCCTCTGAGTCCTAGTGCCTGTAGCCACTGCCCTCAGACACAGACCTCATCCTCTGTGCCCCTAATTCATCTCTGCGCATTTCACTTCACTACTGATGTTGAGTGTGCTTGAGAGTAACGAATAATTATATAAAGCTAATTGCTTTTCTAGTCCTAATTCTGTCATGGGCTTTTTTGGTTTGGGTGGTGGATAAATGCATAAAATATTGCCAATACTGACATCGTTAAATTTAATTCAAAGCTTCACAGCTTCCGTTTCAAATGCCAGTACTAGCTATGTGCAAATTCACTAAGTTGTATAGAAGTTGGAGCTGGTTAATTTCGGTTTGTTATATTTTCATTTGTTTGCAAGGTTTTTTTGTAATAACGTGGTTTTTTTTGTTTTTTGTTTGTTTGTTTTCTTTAATTGCAAGCTGAGCCTAGTGATGCACGCCTTTGATCCCAGCTCTCAGGAGGCAGAGGCAGGTGAATCTCTGTGAGTTCGAGGCCAGCCTGGTCTGCAAGAACTATTTCCAGGACAGCTAGGGCTGTTACACAGAGAAATCCTGTCTCAGAAGAACATAATAAAACAAAAAGGATTTTTCATTTTCTGAGGAAAGACTAAGAAGGATGAATGTTTTAAACACTCAAATTTTCATTCTGAGATCTCTGATAGTATTAACAGCTAGGGCAGTTATAATGTCAGTTTAATAGCAAAAGGTATCTAGATTCTTCCACAAAGTTATAGCCAACTTGTTAGCTAGGACTCAAATGTGTGAGTCTACTCTTCCTGTTTACAGACATCTGTTATCTGCTCTAAATTTTAATTTCTGTTCCCAGTTTAAACTTGTCTCAATAGGCTTCCACTTGGCTGGCAGACGCATCTAAGCATTAGTCGCTGACTACAACATGCTCTGAATGGCGGCGAGCCTTGGACTTCCTGAAAGCTGATTGGACCAGTCCCACCAATATGAACGTGAACACCCCCTGTCTCTTCAACAAAGTCTGATGAGTGCCCCATTGCCACTTTGGCTAGCCTTTCAACCTGCTTGGGCCCTGATAACAATGCCCCAATGTCAGCTTGAAGTAGTTGTGGAAAGGACCATGTTGTCCCATGCCCCCTGCCCAAAATAAGTTGAAAGGCTGAGACAAGGGGGAACTCTCTGGCATGGGGGACCTATAGTGCCTGTTAATATATTAGGTCCAGAGTTGTCAATTAATAGATTTATCAATTTAAGTAGTTCCATGCCTCCTAAAAACCAGTGGCAAGCAGGACCCAAGACTGGGTTCTGTCATCGGTGCTTGTGAAGGGGTATATGTGGGGGCCAGCCATGATAAGCTAAGTATGGGCTGGTCATCCAAAGGAAGTTCTTTATTTCCAACCATTATCACCTGCCAGAGTAGGACTCAGCCATCGATAAATTTAAATGGAGGTCTGAGTCTCAGTAGTTTACCCTAAAGCAATACCTGGCTGCAAGAAGGACCATAAACTAAGATTACCTGAGCACCACCCAAAAACAGATCATCCAAAGGAAATGCCTAGCTTTTCAACTGCTGTAGATAGGATCACCTGCCAGCATACAGTCACCAGGACGCCCCTAGACAAATGTCAGCCAGTCAGGGGTCCTAAATCTCAGAAACCCCTCACCCCCACCTTTACTCCTAGAAAAACCCAGTTCTAACTGATCTCGGGACTCTCCACTTATTCCAATATGTTGGACATGAGGAGAGACCGAGTTTGCAAACTTGTATAAAATAAAGGCTCTTGGCTTTTACATACGGGACTAGGGCTCCTTGTTGACTTTTGCGGGGACTTTATGGATTTGGGCATAACATTGCTGCTATTATTATTGTGAGAAGAGAGGAAGACAGCAGAACCACGTGTCCATCTGGACACCTTGAGTGCACAAGGGACCGCTGCTGGAGTCCATTCTCTTCCACTGTGGGCCTGGGTCTCACACTCAGTCACTGCCTATGTGCACACTTTGGCCTCTGTGCCACCTCAGTGCCTGTCCCTAGCTTCTTCACCAGGACCCTCCCATTCCCCCTTGAGTGTCACTTTATGATGAGGAGGACAGGCTTAGTGTTATGGGGGAATATCTTTAATCTCAGAGACAGAATGATCTCTTCAAGGATAGCCTAGTCTATATGATGAGTTCTAGGCCAGCCAGGGCTATATAGTGAAACCTTGTGTAAATAAATAAATAAATAAATAAATAAATAAATAAATAAATAAAGAAGGAAGAACATTGAGATGTATTAACTTTTCAGGGTTCTGAGTCCTCTGCTAAATCCACCCCCTTTTATTGTCTACTTGTGTGTGTGTTGGGGGGTGCTCTTTGGGGGGGCTGTTTGTGGGGTGTGTGTGTATGGGGGGTGTTTGTGTGTGTGGAGGTGTTTGTGTGTGTGTGTTGGGAGATGTTTGTGTGTGTGTGTTGGGCGTGTTTAGGGGTGGTGTTTGTGTGTGTGTGTGTTTGTGTGTGTGTTGGTGGTGTTTGTGTGTTGAGTATTTGTGTGTATGTGTGTGTTTGTGGGGAGAGGTGTTTTTGTGTGTGGGTGAGTGTATGTGGATGGAAGAATCAGTAAGCAGGGAATTTTATGACACAGGGTTTCACTCTGCACCTCAGGCTGGCTGTGAATTCATGATCCTCCTACCTTAGCCTGAGTACTGGGATGACAGGCGTGTGCCACTACTTCCCACTTTCATATTTCTGTGTATGTGCGCATGTGTGTGCATGTGTGTGCACGTGTGTGCATGTGTGTGTGCGCACGTGTGTGCACATGTGTGTGCGTGCACTGTGTTCACGTGTGTGCATGCGTGCGCATGTGTGTGCACGCGTGTGCACTGTGTGCATGTGTTTGCGCATGCGTGTGCATGCATGTGCACGTGTGAGTACATGTGTGTGCGTGTGTGCATGCATGCGAGGGGCACATGCTGCACATGTATGCCGAGACCAGAAGACATCATGTGTCTCCTTCTGTGGCTCTCCATTCACTCCCTTGAGACAGGATCTCTCACTAAACTTGGAGCTATTTTTCAGCTGGCTGGCAGCCAAGAAGCCCCAGCGACCTCCAGTCGCTGCCTTTTCTCTTTGCCCAGGGCACAGGTAGCCGAGCTCAGCTTTCTGCATGGATGTTGGAGATCCAAATTCATGTTCTCATGACCGTGCAGCATCACTCTCACCCCAGCCCCTCATGTTCCCATTTTTAAAGAAGATGTATGTATGAATGTATGATACATGTGGTGCTTTGAATGAGAATGACCCCCATAGGCTCATATATTTGAATGATTAGTGACCAGGGAGCGGAACTGTTTGAGAAGGATTAGATTTGGGGGTATGGACTTGTTGGAGGAAGTGTGTCACTGGGGGTGGGCCTTGAGGTTCCAAAAGCCCATGCCAGTCCCAGTCTCTCTCTCTCTCTCTCTCTCTCTCTCTCTCTCTCTCTGCCTACTGCCTGTAGACCAGGATGTAGCTCCCAGCTACTTCTTCAGCATCAAGACTTCCTGCCTACTGCCACACTTCCTGCCATGATATTAATGGACTAATGTTGTAGAATATTATTTTAAAATGTGTTACATTCATTTATGCTGTGGAACATTTGTTTATTGGTGCAAAGATGTGTTGTATTCTTTTATGTTGCATTTGTTTAACTCTGTGAAGCTGTGTTACTTTGCCTAGGTAAAAGACCTGATTAGTCTAATAAAGAACTGACTGGTCAATAACTAGGCAGGAGAAGGATAGGCAGGGCTTCCAGGTAGAGAGAATAAACAGAAGGAGAAAGACAGAAGGGAGAGGAGGATGTCAGGGGCCAGCAACCCAGCCATACAGCCAAACATGGAATAAGAAGGAAAGCAAAGCCGGGCGGTGGTGGCGCACGCCTTTAATCCCAGCACTTGGGAGGCAGAGGCAGGAGGATCTTTGTGAGTTCAAGGCCAGCCTGGTCTACAAGAGCTAGTTCCAGGACAGGCACCAAAAACTACAGAGAAACCCTGTCTCGAAAATCAAAA
>NC_022014.1:46828929-46847672 GCF_000317375.1 Microtus ochrogaster | reverse complement strand
AAAAAAAAAAAAAAAAAAAAAAGAAGGAAAGCAAAGATAAATGGAAATAGAGAAAGGTAAAAGCCCAGAGACAAAAGGTAGATGGGATAATCTAAGAAAAGCTGACTAGAAATGAGCCAAGCTAAGCCTAAGCATTCATAAGCAAAAATAAGTCTCCATGTGTTTATTTGGGAGCTGGATAGTAAGCCCCCAAAGAGTAAACAAACAAACCCCACAAAACTACAGACTAACTCTCTGAAGCTGTAAGCAAGCCCCCAGTTAAATGCTTTCTTTCCTAAGAGTCTCCTTGGACATGGTGTCCCCTCACAGCAACAGAGCAGTCACTAAGACAACACGTGTGTGTCTGTGTGAGTCTATGCCACACGTAGAAGCTTGTGTTGGGTGTCCTCCTCTGCAATTCTCCACCTGTCATTTTGAGGCAGGGTCTCTCTCTGAACTAGGATTTGGGTTTTTTCAGCTAGCCAGCAAGCCCTGGTGATCCTCTGGTCGCTGAGGTTCCAGGCATGTAAGCTTGCTACACAGATGCTAGGATCAAACTCTGGTTCTCATAATTTACAGAAAGTATTCATCTGCAGCACCATCTCTCCAGACCCTCACATTCTTTACTGTAAGTCTCCCTATGAGGCTAATAGCCACCATTGAGACAATATGGGGGCTGGGATGTAGCTTGGTTGGTAGAGTAATCGCTTATAACTACCTGACTCTGCCTCCCAAGTGCACTAGGATGCCCCGTTTGCTTTTGGGGTTTTGACGATGATTGACAGTGATGGTACTCACCTATGCAATTTTACGGAGGACCTGGACTAGCTAAGGTACTCCAGGGCACTGAGTAGCCACAAGGAAAATGAGAATGATGTGTGATCTGAGTGGACATGGAAGGCTCAGACTTGGCACATCAAGATGTGATAGCCAAGGGATGTCCTTTAGGATACCTGGACCTCTGGGGTTTGCAAGACTTCCTCCATCTGAAAGGGGATAGGGCTAGGGAGATGGCCAGATTGCCATCAGTATAATGAACATTGTGTGCTTGTCATTTTCCTCCCTTCATCCAGGTCTTCAGCTCTTCGCATCCCTTGTTGGTTTATTGGAACAAGAGCTTCTTCCTGTCTGGGCTCTTGGGAGCAGAGTCACTTTTCTCAGAACTGTGAGCGAATGCCTGCGGCTGCAGGAAGGGAGGGTTTATTTGGATTTCTGGTTTAAGAGGGATAGTCCACTGTGGTGGGGAAGGCATGATAGAGTCTGTGATAGTGGGAATGTGTGACTTAGGCCTCTCACTTGTTGATGGGTCAGGAACCAGAGCATTTGGACTGAGGACAAGTTGGATCATGTCTTAGGGTTTCTGTTACTGGGGAAGAGACATCATGACCATGACCACAGCAATTCTTATAAGTGAAAACATTTAATTGGGGGTGGCTTACAGTTCAGAGGTTCAGTCCACTATCATTATGGTGGGACATGGATGTGTGCAGGCGGACATGGTGCTGGAGAAGGAGCAGAGTCCTACATTTTGATCTGCAGGAAACAGGAAGTGAACTGAGACATTAGGTGTGGCTTGAGCATATATGAGACCTCCAAGCCCAATAAAGTCACACCACTTAATAGTGCCACTCCCTTTGGGGGGCATTTTTTTTTCAAACCACCACAGATCATAATCTGCAAAGTCTCACCATTAGTGATCCACTTCTATCAATTATACCTCCTTCTCCAAAGGTCTCATAGCCTCCAAAGCCAGGACTACCAGCTGGGGACCAAGTGTTCAAACACACGAGCCTGGGGGCAACACTTCATCCTCAAATCACAACAGAAACCAATCTATGATACCGCTAACCTTTAGGTCATTCCTGTAGTCAGCCTGCTGCCTTGCATGTCTCCTCAAGATGATGGAGGAGGCTGGGATGTACCTCAATGAGAGAAAACTTGATCTACTTGTGAGAGGTCCTGGGTTCCATCTCCAGCACAGGATGGACACAGGGCACGCGCGCGCGTGCGCGCACACACACACACACACACACACACACACACACACACACACACACACAGCACTATCAGCTCTTACTCCTGGCAGAGTGAGCCAAAAAGAATCACTTATTGAAGAATCAGAGAAGAAGAGCATCATGACATGTGTGTGTGTGTGTGTGTGTGTGTGTGTGTGTTTGTGTGTGTGTGTGCTCATGCCAGGGATGCAGCTGGGCCTCACACTTGCTAGGCATTCTCTACCATTGAGCTGTACACCTCCGGTCCCTGGGGTGTCTTGTAGAATCTCATTAGGCGAGGCTTACCCGCAGTAGTGAAAGCAAAGGTTGCCACAGGTGGCCTTGTGCACCCTTTCCTCTTGGGAGATGACTCACCAGGTCCTACGCTAGACCTCTGGCTCAGCTTCAGCAAAGATGCATCACAGTGACACCCTAAGAAGCAGAGGTCTGCCACCTACACCATGAGTCTTGTTACAGAGCCACAGGCTGAGGGTGTAGCTCGGTGGCAGAGGGCTAGCCCAGGATGCTTGCAGATCAGGATTCCAGCCATTTCAGAGGCAGAAGTAGAGCAGCAAGCATTCACCCCATTTCAGAATGAAGCAATGGTGTTATGGAATATTGTTTTAACTATGTAAAGATGTGCTACATTTGTTTATGTTGTGGAATATTACTTTAACTTTGTAAAGATGTGTTACATTTGTTTACGTTGTGGAATATTTAACTATGTAAAGATGTGTTACATTTGTTTATGCTGCAATTGTTTATACAATGAAAAGATGTGTTGCATTTGTTTATGCTGCAATTGTTTATACAATGTAAAGATGTGTTACATTTGTTTATGCTGCAGTTGTTCATACAATGTGAAGATGTGTTGCATTTGTTTATGCTGCAATTGTTTATACAATGTAAAGATGTGTTGCTTTGCCTGCCTAAGGCACCTGATTGGTCAACTAAAAAGTTGAACAGGCAATAGCTAGGCACAGGAAGGATAGGTGGGGCTGCTGGGCAGAAAAAAGAGAGAAGGAGGGAGAAAGTGAGGGAGATGCCTAAGCCAGACAGCCAGGCAGATACAGAGTAGGACATACAGAATGAAAAAATGAGTAAAAAGCCCCAAAGCAAAACGTAGATGAAGAGAAACAGGTTAGTTTAGGTAATAAGATCTAGCAGAATATGCAGAAGCTAAGACCAAGCACTCATAACTAATAAGAAGTCTCCATGTCACAATTTGGGAGCTGGTTGGTGGCCCCAAAGAAAGCCTGTTACACAATGGAGATCTAGAAAATTCTCAGTCGGAGGAAAAAAACCTATCCAATTGAGCTTTCTGTTTTCATTCATTTTTCTTCTTCCTCTCTTCCTCTGCTTCCTCCTCTTCTTCTCCCCCCCCCCTTTAAAATTGAGGCAGGGACTTTCTGTGTAGTCCTAGCTAGTCTGAAATTCACTATGTAGACTTACAGACATCCATTTGCCTCTGCCTCTCCTGTGCTGAGATTAGAGTGCACACCACATCCAGCCTTCTCCTCCTCGTCTTCCTCTTTTTAATATATTTAATTCTTTGAGAATTTCATACAATGCATTTTTATCATAGTTACCCCGACTCCTTCCCAATCCACTTTCACTTCCCCACCCCACTCCCAACTTTGTATCCTCTGATTAAAATAATCCAAAGTCCAGTTCATGCTGCCCATATCCTCCTCAGTGTGTGGCTTCCACTGTGCTGGACCTCTTAGGGGGGCGCATCTTTAAAGAAAACTGATACTCCCTCCCTCAGAAGCCATCACTTGTTGCTCCACAGTTAAGGGTCTGGGCTTGTGAACCCTTCCTCCTCTGTGCTAAAAGTATCCCTGGCTTGACCTGGTACAGGTTTTTAGCTTCCATATGTTCATAAGTACAATGTCTCCAGCCCCCCCCCCATTTAACATTTGTTTTAATTTTTTGATTTTTTGGGGGGTGGAGTTGCATGTGCACATGCTCCACAGCAAACACAAAGAGATCAGAGGATGACTTTCCAGTCTTCTCCTTCCACCATGTGGGTTCCAAGGATTGAACTCAGGTCTTCAGGCTTGGCAGCAAGTGCCTTTACCTACTGAGCTCTCTCGCTGGCCCAAGCCTTTCATTTCTCAAATGCAATCTGTCCATCGGTTCATTCACTTACTCAGGTCTTCATTCAGGGCTTGTACCAGGGACAGACCCCCTCGGCAGGTGCTGGGGAGACAGAGGCAGTTTGGGGAGGTGGCAAGCCAGTGAATGGGAGGAAGTCACAGAATACAGGACTCTTGATTGACAGACTCTGACTCAGAAAGCTGGGGAGCTCTTTCTTGGAAAAGCACAAAAAAGAAGAAAAAGACACAGAGAGTGTGAGCAAAGGGTTTGGGGCTGGAGGTCGAGGCCTAGAGAGAAAAGCCATGGCAAAGTCATCTAGGAAACAAGACTTGGAGACTTTTGGTTCCAGTGGAACTCAGCATAGCCACAGACAGCATCCCAGAGCCCTATTGGGCCACCACTGAACCCTCAGAGACCCAGGAGAGCCCAGAGGTGAACAAGAGTACAAACATGTTGCAGCCCCTCAAGCCCCTGATGAATAAGTTCCCTTGGGCTTGGGTAAAGGCTCGGAGAGACCAGGAATGTGTCTGGGCCACCCACTCCAAGACTGTGGTGTCTAGTAGTGTCTCAAGCATGGTCTTCCCAAATGGAGGTCTGCAATAGGTGCTCAATGTTCTCAGCAGACTAGATGGCCCTGCCAAGCGGTAACGCTGCTGCTGGCCTTCCTTTGAGTTAGGGCCCTTAGCTCCCCATAGTGAGTCCAGCCCACTTGACAGCTACATTGCTTAATGCTTGTGGGTCTAGGGTCCACACCTTAACCATGAAGGCTAGATCATCTTCATTTTGCCCCTCCCCTTGCATGCCATGTTGAATTCTAAGCTGGGACCCTGGTCTTGGCCATCACTATCACTCACCTAAAGGTATTCACTTCCTCTCAACTTGACAAGCTCTCCTTAATGTGTCTTGATCATCAGGACAAAGGCTTGACTTTTTGGCTTGGCAGAGAAGGTATGAATACCCCAATAGTTAACTATACTTAATCCCACCCTGAATTTTCAGTTTCTCCAGCACCTGTGATTCCTCTTGCAGGAGATGTTACCCCCTGCCTTTTAAGACAGTTTCTCTGTGTGCTCTTAGCTGTTCTGAGACTCCCTCTGTAGATCAGGACCTCAAACTCACAGAGATCCTCCTGCCTCTGCCTCATGAGCTGCTGGGTTGCCACCACCACCAGGCATTGTTTGTTTGTCCCCAGAACCTTGAACTCACAGAGACCCTGCCTGCCTCTCTGACTCCCAAGTGCTGGGGTTAAAGGCATGCACCACCACACCTGGCTAGCCTCTCTTCTTGGCCACTCTGCTTCTCTTGTGTTAGTTGAGACGCTAACACCTTGGTTGAACCTTCCATGCCATCTCTAAGTCGGAGTAGGGTGACCTAACATGGCATTGATACAGTTCAGTCCCTTTCTCCCTGGAGAAGGACAAGCCAGCCCAGTCATCCTTCTCCTAAGGAAGGCAGGGCTTCCCAACCTGCCCTTCTCCATCTCACAAGTGACCACAACGAGAAAATAGCCAAACTTGGAGTCAGCTTTGCCTAGGCTTGTTCTGGCTGGCTACGCTAGACCAAGGGCATTCTCTGGAGACCTGCGTGCCTTTTGAACTTGAGTTTCTGGCTCTTGGGTGGATTAGAATGCTTATTCCCACATGAACCAGGAATGCCTCCCTGGGGCTTTGTGCTTTGAACTGTCTTGTAAAAGAAATCAAGAGGTCCTGCAGTCTGACCTTGGGGGTTTTCTTCCTAAGTCAACCCACATCACCGCACTCTGGAAGTTTCCACTGGTCATTTCCACCTACTCTGTCGTCTCACATCGAGTGGGTTCCCAAAAGCCCACCAGTACCATGCGCACACCCAGCTAACTGCAGTGAGCTCTAGGGGAAAGGAGGTCAGGATGACACACTGGTTTTACTGAGCACGCATCTGTAATGTGGGAATGTTTTTATGAGCAGGTACGGCTCCTGTAATTAAAGATGCAAATCTAATAAAAAGCTCCAGCCCTTAGGCCATGGGTTCAGAGGGCAGAGGATGACAAGGAAACCTTGGTAGGTGAGACAGTGCTGAAGCTGGGCCTGGTCAGGTGGTTGATGACAGACGTGGGGGTGCAATTGGATATGCCAAAAGAGAAATCCAGGGCTCTGGGTGAATAGGGGGATCTTTCCAAGGGGAGGACAATAAACAAACAAACAAACAAAAGTCAATGCCTGGCTCAGTCAACACAAGCTCAGGGAACCAAATTCAGCCCTGGAGTGCTCATAACAAACCAGGGGTGGTTGCTGCGCTTGTAATCCCAGAGGTAGGGAGGCGGAGATATGTGGATATCTAAGGCTGATTGGCCAATCAGTCTAGCTGAAATGGCAAGTTCCAGATAAAAAATGAGAGACCCTACCTCAAAAAACAAGGGACAGGGTGGAGAGTGGCTGAGGAAGCTACTTGTGCTTGAGCTCTGTCTTCCATATGCATTCTTTTTTTTTTTAATTTTTATTATGTATACAATATTCTGTCTGTGTGTATGCCTGAAGGCCAGAAGAGGGCACCAGACCCCATTACAGATGGTTGTGAGCCACCATGTGATTGCTGGGAATTGAACCCAGGACCTTTGGAAGAGCAAGCAGTGCTCTTAACCGCTGAGCTATCTCTCCAGCCCCCCATATGCATTCTTGTACATACACACACACACACACACACACACACACACACACACAAACACCATGATGTGCACACATTGGGCTGCAGAAAGAGAATATGGGGTACAGGTAAGAGGTTGACATATAGGGGGCAGCAGGTAAGGCCTTAAATTTGTTCCTGCCCAGGGCTGCCTGGAGACTCCTTGCACTTGCCACTGAGAACAACAGCCAAAAGAGGGGTTTTCTAGATGTCCAAGGGAGGCTCTGGTTTCATCTGCCCTCCATGACTCTCAGAGGACCTGGTGCCCTCTGAACCTCATGAAACCCATGCTTCCTTCCTATAGAATGCTTCCCCAGTAGCCTTCAGTCTGAAGTCATCCGATCTCTTATCTGCATCTCACTTTCCTGGGTCTTGGCGGGAAAGTGAGCTTGCACAGCTTATATGACTAGTATCAGCATGAACCTGGTCCCTTTTCGTACTGTAGAACTGGCTGCAGGGGCCAGATGGGTGTTTAGGGAATGGGGGGGTTCGCATGACTTCTTAAGGGACCCAGAGATATCAGGGACTGGAGCTGATGACAGGAATAGGTCACAGTAGCTCATCCAGCACAGCTTCTAGCTTTGTCTCCTGCACTGTTAGAGGTGGCTGTGCAGTTAGGACTGGAGATCTGTGCGAGTCCCATGGGTGATCTATGTGGAGAAGGACCAGAACTCAGGCGGACTCTCCAAGGACAGATTCACCCCACAGCATCTTTAATTCACAGGTCCTCCACCATCGTGATCAGATACCAAAGATCCAAAGACAACAGGAAGCCCAGCAGATAATGGCAGGGGGTTCTCGGCTTCACCCTTCCCTTGACCCTGTCGGATTGTTCAATGGCAAAAGATCAAGGCCACACTTATCCCCAGGGAACAAGAGACTTCAGAGAGCAAGGAACACAGCAGGCCTGGGATTCCCCTAATCTCGGCCCTGGGGAGTTTGCAGGTGCAGGGATGCAGGCTTCCTTAGATGCCTGGTCCTTCCTGCAGGTGTCACCTCCTCTGGGCTTCCTCCCCTCGCTGCATCCCCGGTCCAGAGCCGTCATTCTGGGGGGCCTTGCTCTGAACCCATCTCTACATGTTTCCCGTTGTTTGTGTGTCTATGGTGATGATGTCATAGAGTCTGCCTCTATTCTGGGTCCCCAGGATGTAGGATGTGGCTATTGTCTTCATCATTAAGTAGGTGCTCCATATTGAGCTGAAGACAGCAAAGGCCAGTCTGGTCTCTTGCCTTTGCTTTCCTTCCCCATAGCTCAACCCCAACACCCTGCCACCTCAGTTATCCTACAACCTTCCACTTCTCTCCACGATCGGAGACTGACCTCAGCCATTGGCTGGATCTCTCTCTCTCATTCTCTCTCTCTCTTACAGTATCATATAGCTCAGGTTGGTCTCAAGCTTGCTATGTAGCCAAGAATACCTTGACTTTCTGATGCTCCTACATCCAGCTCCCGAGTGCTGGGATTACAGACATGAACCCCATTCATGTGGAGCTCAGGACAGAATCCAAGACTTCGCGCATGTGAGACAAGCCCTCTTCCAACTGGGCTTCAGCTCCAGCCTCTGTAGCGATCTCTCTTGAAAGGGCAATCTAATGAGAAGCCTGCAGACATCCTCCAAACCTTGTTGGTGAACATGGGACTCTGAGCAAACCAGAGGAGGAAGCTTGGGAGAACGTTTGCTGTGGTGGCTGACAGCCCCCTGTGTTGGGAAGTGTAAGTTTGGCCCTAGCAAGCAGGGGAACACAGGACCTGACAGAGATGCAGGACCAAGGACCTAATCTAGCTTGTGCCAACTCCTTCAGTTATGGGCAAGGAGCATGGGCACAGCCAGATAGGTAGAACATCCTACATTACTTCCATACAACAAGTATCACAGAGCCCTCATGCAGTCCAACCTCTTTATCCCCATCTTCAGTTAGGTTCCCAGTGTCCATGCTGCCCATAGCAAGACAACCAGAAGTCCCACCAGAAGGGCCTCACTAGAGGCCCTGTTGTCCTTTGAGCACCAAGCCCAAGCTTTCTGTTTGCAAATTTTGCTTTTCTTTAAGGCCAGGAGTCCTGTCACTGGCCACTCAGTGAGGCCGGAACCTGGTACTCCCCCAGCCGTCAGAGAGCTAGAGTGCTCATCCTCCGTATGGACAGGCCTCGGTGTCTCACACCCTTCCCGGCAGAATCAGGCTGTGGCCTCCAGGAGGTCTCAGGGCAACACCACTGCTCAGCTCTGAGCTTGCCTGCATTTGGTCTCTTCTGTTAATTGATCAGGAAACATAGGATCGTTTTCAAAAACACAGCTGATGGAATTGCCCATCTGCGCTTCTGCACTTGGATCCACGACCTGGCAGCCTGGAATTGATTTAACCTGCAGTTGTGCACAGACAAGGAAGCTGCATCTCCAGGCCTCTTGTGATGGGCTTTCATTTGAGGATCTGCCTCATTTTCAGGACCACCCTGGACTGGGCTTCAAGAATTGGGCATCCCACATCACTTTGCAGTTCCTCCTTGTTCACCTTAACTGCAAAGTGATGTGGAATGCCTTCCTGTATGCTGTGAATATGTTTTATTACCATTGGTTAATAAAGGAGCTGATTTGGCCAACAGTCAGGCAGAATAGAGTGTACAAAGATAAAGGGAAAAAGAAGGTAGAGTCTGGGAGACACCAGCAGCCACCTGAGAAGCAAGATGTGAAGTAACCCATTGCCATGTGGTAATATATAGATTAATAGAAATTGGGGTGTTTTTTTTGATTTTCGAGACAGGGTTTCTCCGTAGCTTTTTGGTTCCTGTCCTGGAACTAGCGCTTGTAGACGCGGCTGGCCTCGAACTCACAGAGATCCGCCTGCCTCTGCCTCCCGAGTGCTGGGATTAAAGGCATGTGCCACCACCACCCTGCTAGAAATGGGTTAATTTA
This sequence comes from Microtus ochrogaster, assembly GCF_000317375.1. Taxonomy (NCBI): domain Eukaryota; kingdom Metazoa; phylum Chordata; class Mammalia; order Rodentia; family Cricetidae; genus Microtus; species Microtus ochrogaster. The sequence goes on along the minus strand of NC_022014.1, from coordinate 46,838,032 downwards.
AGATGTAAAAGCTAGTTAGTAATAAATCTGAGCCATTGGGTAAAGAGTTTGTAATTAATATTAGGCCCCAGAGTAGGTATTTGGGAACTGGCAGGTGGAAAAGAAACCACCAGCGATAGCAAAGCATTGTCTATGATTGACAGCTGGAATTAGAGCAGCCATCTTGAAACTCAAATTTGAAGCTTTTTTTGAGGATAGCAAATATGGTGACCAGTTTCTAAGATGACTCCCAGTGTGATACTCTTTCTTATTCCGTTATTCTCTCCATTCAGTAGGACTGGCCTGTGTAACCTAAGCTATCACAGAAATGTAGCCATAGAAAGTAGAGCATGTTACTTCTGTGACGGTATCATAAAAAACATTGCCTGTGCTTTGCTTGTCTCAGATTGTTTGCTCTAGGCCAGCAAAGGCCAGGGACCCTGCTTTAGCTTCACTTAAGTGAACACATGGATTCAGGTCACAGGGAACCCAGGCTTCCTGGCAACAACAAAGATCAACTTCTCAGCATGTTGTAACCCCACTCACACCTTCCAATGCCTACAGTCCCCATGCTGACTTAGCTTCAGGAACCACGTACCTAAGGCACTTCCAAATCTTGGTCCGTAGAAGCGTGAGGTCAGTGACGGTTGATCCTGTTTGACGGCACCAAAGCTCTCTTTTCGTTTGCAGGCTGGGATGGAGGTAGAGCCTGTGCACGTTAGGTAAATGTTCTCCTGCCAAACAACACCTCAAGCCCACGCCAAAGGTATTTTGTTTTGAGACAAGGCCTCCTGCAACCCAGGATAGCGGGGAGCTCACTATGTGACTAAGAATGACCCTGAGCTCCTCCTGATCCTCCTGACATATTTATATTCTGGGAATATAAATATGGACTTCTATTTCTCTCTCTCTCTCTCTCTCTCTCTCTCTCTCTCTCTCTCTCTCTCTCTCTGTGTGTGTGTGTGTGTGTGTGTGTGTGTGATAATGTGTGTATGCACACGTGTCTGTGTGAATTTGGATATGTGCATGCCACAGCACTCGTGTGGGGGTGAGAGCACAATCGTGGGTGTCAGTCAGTCCCTGCCTTCCACCTTGTTTGAGACTAGAGGGTCTTTTGTTCTCCTCTGCACACTCAGCCTAGCTGATCTGTGTGGTTCTGGGGACTCTCCTGTCTACCTTACAGCTTGCTATTGGAGCGCTGGGATCATGTGTCCGTGCTCCTGCTTCTGACAGTAAGCAGATTCTAGAAATTTGACCTCAGGTCCTCATGTTTGCATAGCAAGTACTTGACCCACTGAGCCATCTCTCCAGAAGTTTTTAATTACATTTATTTATTTACTTGTTTTGTGCATGCTTGCTCATGAATGCCCCTACATACATGCCACTCACAGCACATGGTTGTAGCTCAGAGGACAACTTTCAGAAATCAGTTCTTCTCTTCATCTACCATGTGGGCCCCAGGGGTCAAATACAGGTTATCAGACTTGGTGACAAGCCATCTCTGTCCCCAACCCTTACCACCCCAACCGTTTTTAGTGAGAAGTAAACCCCCCCTGTCTTCACAAATTATTGCGTTTCTGTCTCCTTTTCCTGTTTCTATTGGGTAGTGGTCACTGTTAACTTCTAGCAGTTTACACCTGCAACTGCCCTTTGCCAGCCGACTCAGCAGCCCTCCTGTGCAGAACACGTGGAAGCCTACACGTTCCTAAGATGAAGGCCCGTTTAGGTTTTTTTAAAAATGTGTCTGCAGCCGCATGCAATAGTGCACACCTGCAATCCTAGTACTTGGGAGGCTGAAGCAAGAAAATGACTGGCAGAGGCCAGTCTGAACTGTGTTGTGAGACCCTGTGTCCCCGAGACAAGCGGGGGTGTGGGTCGGTTGGTGCAGTGCTTGCCCAGCATGCACAAAGCCCTGGATTCCAGTCCCTAAACCGCATAAAAACCAGGCGTGGTAGGGTATGCCTGTAATCTCAATACTTGTGAGGCAGGAGGATCAGAGGTTCAAGGTCATCTTCTATATATCAGAGTTGTGTGTGTGTGTGTGTGTGTGTGTGTGTGTGTATGTAGTGAGTATCAGGCCATCCTAGGATACAGGAGATCTTGTCTCAAACCTAAGAATAAGGGACAAAAGAGATGATCCCATGGGAAGAAACAAACATAAGGAGTTGGGTTTGAATCCTCAGTATCTTCAAAGAAAGATGCTCAGGGCTGCATTGAAGAGCAGAGACGGGACCAGGGGGTGAAGGCTCACGCCTTTAATTCCAGCACTTGGGAGGCAGAGGCAGGCGATCTCTGTGAGTTTGAGGCCAGTCTGGGTTACAAAGTGACTTCCAGAACAGCCAGGGCTACACAGAGAAACTGCCTCGAAAAACAAAAACAAACAAACAGAGACAGATTCTAGGAGATCCTGTCTCAAGGCACTGCACCCAATTCTAAAATCTTGTAGATTATTAAGGGCAAGGTCTACCAAGAGGCAAAACCACATCTTGATATGTTGCTCCAATTGGCCATGGCAATTCCAGGCATCTACTACATGTCATGACATGCTGCCTGAATTCTAGGGAGTGCCTCGGGCCCTGCTCACCGATAGCAACCCTGCTGTGTGAGCCTCTGCATTGGCAGGACCTCCTTGCTGCTCGGTACTGGCCTCAGCAGCTGGCAGCCCAGAGCAGGGCACATCCCACAGAGGATCACACCGGAGTGGGAATGCGATTCCTTCCACCTGCCCCTCCTCCTCACCAAAGGCATCCTGCCCTGCACAGCTTGCAGCTGAACGGGAGAATCACTGCCAAACCGCTGCTTGCTCAACAGCTCACTTCCGAGGAGGTACACCAAATATTTGTTGACTGAGCTGTATCTTCCTTCTGACTTACCCGATGGTCCAGATATGTGCTGGCATCTGCGTTTGGGGGTGGGTCAGCGGCTGGGAACGGCTCCAGACACTTCCTCGTCCCCAGGCTTCCTACCCAACCTACAGGACAGTATTAATTTTGATTTGTAAGTATGGAAACTTCCACGGTGCTGACGTCATTAATCCTAGCACTTGGGAGGCTGAGGCAGGCGGATCTCAGTGAGGTCTACCCAGCAAGTTCCAGGCCAGCCCGACCTATAGGGAGACAGAGAGACCTCATCTCAAAAACAAACAAAAAACAAAACCAAAAAAAACCTTCCTTCCTTCCAGGAATTTCTTCACCATACAAGCTCTCTGTCGCTGCTATTGTTTGGTTGTTTATTTGCTTTGGCTTGCTTATTTATATTTTTGTTTTTGATTTTTAACATTTTAATTTAATTTTAATTTTATGTGTTTTGCCTGTATGTATGTTTGTATGCCACTTGGATGCCTAGTACCGAAGGAGGTCAGAAGAAGGTGTCAGATTCCCCTGGGACTAGAGTTACAGGCTATTGTGAACTTCCATGTGGGTGCTGGAACTTAAATCTGGGTCTTCTGGAAGAGCAATTGGTATTTAAAATATTTTTTTAAAAGAGATTTTCGTGTTGTTTTTAATTACATGTGTATGTTTGTGTCCATGTGTGGTTTTGTGTTCCTGTGTGCAGGTCTCCAAGGAGGCCAGAAAGAATGCCGTATGCCCTGGAGATGGAGTCACAGGCAGTTGTGAGCTGCCTAATGTGTGTGCTGAGAACCAAACTCAGGGCCTCTGGAAGGCAGCACATATTCTTTGTTGCTGAACCACATCCCAGGTTTGTGTTGTTTTTTTGTGACAAGGCCTTACAAAGCCTAGCTGGCCTCCAACTCTTCATATAGCTAAGGGTGACCTTGAACGTCCATGATCTTCCTGCTTCTTGATGTCCATGTCCAGTTTGTGCAGGGGTTCATGCATGCTAGCCAAGAACTCTATCAGCCGAGCCACATCCCCAGCCCCTCTGCTGTTTTCTTTGTGAGTAGCAACTTGAGAAGTTAGCTCTACTGGCAGCAGTGAGATCACCCCACCCCCAGCCCCAGAAGCTTCTCTCCACCTTTTGGTGTTACACCCCACACACATATGGCATCTCTGGACATAGGTACTTTGATCATGAACTCCTCCTGGTCAAAGCAGACAGGAAAAGTCCTGGGTGGGCCCAGGACTCACCCTTGCTGGCCGGGGCTCTCTGCTGGAATGATGAGGCCAAGTCCCTGATGTAATGACCCACCAGGCACAGAGCCTCCATCACTCCTAAGCCAGGGAATGGGGCTCCAGAGACGCATGAGCTTCTTCATGCAAAATGTGTGGGGAGGGAGTCTTAACTCGCAGACATTCCTCAAGGATACTGGAGCCAAGACCTATGCCCCTCCCCCAATCATCTGACCACTTCACTCTCTCCTTAAGGCCCCCAGAGACTCTCAATTGCTTCCAGGATGCAGTCCAAGCTGCAGGTCTGGCCCTCAGCTCCTTGCTTCTCGATTTGGTACTGGCTATGTCTCTGGCACTACCTCCCTCCACCACTGTCTAACTATCCATTCATCCGAGAGTCCAACTCATGCATTGTCTAAAGGCTGCTTTCCAACTCCTCAGAGCTGCCAGCGATGCCTCCCTCCAATGGCAGCCTGTCTTTTATTAATGGATGCCATCAGGACTGCATTACGGAAGATGCTGACGCAGGCAGCACCCAGCTGGTCCAAGCACAGGGCCTCTCCCTGGGGCTCACACTGCCCCCTGGGACTGCACCTGGACAAATCTCATGCAGATTGCTTTCCAGAATGGCCCTCTCCATGAGAGCAGCTGCAGATCCCTCCCACCCCTCGAGAGCTCTGCTGTGGTGCAGAGGCAGTTGTGTTGGGACACATCACAGCATCTCGCTGCCAGAGTGACAGCTACAATTATGCTTTGACGGACAGCTGGAGATGAGAGGATGAACAAGCAGGCCAGGCCTCAGTGTCCATGAATCAGCAGTTCCTGCTGTGAACCCAGCCTGAGGTGGGGTGGGCTCCTGCTGCCCCTCTCCAAGTCCTCTGCTGGCTGCCGTTGTGTTGCCTACAGAACTCAGGGAACTCCTGGAACCCTCAGGTGAACAGTAGATGCTACCCCAGAACCCAGGGGAGCAGAAGACCGTGTTGCCAATCCCAGGCAAGACACAGACCCGAGGGGACAGGCACTTGGTTCCTATACAAAGCCAAGTCAGACCAAGAAAGGCACAGTACACTGGGCCACCTGACATGGGTGTAAAGGTCAGGTCTCTGCTGAGGTCCCATCATGAAGCCTGACCTTGCGCTAGACACTTCCAGTCACAAATGTGCGCGCACATGTGTGCTTGTGTGTGTGCCTGTGTGTGTATATGTAAATAGGTGTATGTCTGTGTATATGTGTGTCTGTGTGTATATATTGGTACATGTGTATGTGTGTATGTGTATATAGTTGTGTGTCTGTGTCTGTGTGCTTCTGTGTATGTCTGTATGTGTGTGCTTAAACACAGAGAGACCAAAGGATAGCATTAGGTGCCTTGCCCAGTCATTCTCTGGCTTACTCCTTTGAGACTTGTTCTCTCCCTGACCCTGTGGCTTGTAGTCCTTCAGCCACACTGGTGGCCAGCGAGTCTCGGCCTCATAGCACTGGGGTTAGAGGCACGAGTAGTCACCATCAGTTTTTTTAAAATATTTATTTATTTACTCATTATGTATACAGTGTTCTGTCTGCCTGTATGCCTGCAGGCCAGAAGAGGGCACCAGACCTCATTACAGATGGTTGTGAGCCACCATGTGGTTGCCGGGAATTGAACTCAGGACCTTTGGAAGAGCAGGCAATGCTCTTAACCGCTGAGCCATCTCTCCAGCCCCCACCATCAGTTTTTAATCTGGGTTCTAGGGATTCAAACTTAGGTCCTCGTGCTTGTGTGCCCAGTGCTCTACCCACTGGGTCATCAGCCGCACACCAGATGTCACGTTCTTTTCTCTTTACCATACTATATGGTAGGTTTGTAGCTGTTCCCATTATCAGTGAGGAAATGTCGCTATGCTAACTTGTTCAGTCTGGCCTTGAACTTATGATTCTCCTGTCATAGTTTCCTTAACAGCTGGAACAGAATGGATATTTTTTCCTAAAGAAAAATTAAAGCTTGGCATTAGTGACACTTGCTTTTAGTCCCGGCACTCAGGAGGCAGAGGCTTTGGATCTCTGAGCTCAAGGCCAGCCTGGTCTACAGAGCAAGTTCCATGACAGCCAGGGCTACACAGGAAAACCTTGTCTCGAAAAACACACATATATATATATATATATGTGTGTGTGTGTGTGTATACATATATATGTATATATTTTTTTCAACAAAAACCTGACTAGACAAAAAAGATAGCTGTTCAAATCTATTTTTTCTTTTTTCAAATTTTTAAAATTCTATTGGCTTTTTGAGACAGGGTTTCCCAGCAGCTATGGAGCCAACCCTGAACTTGCTTTGTAGCTCAGGCTGACCTCGAACTCACAGAGATCCACCTGCCTCTGCCTCCTGAGTGCTGGGATTAAAGGCCTGTTGTCACCATGCCCAGCTCGACTCGGTTTTTCTTAGTGCTTTTCAGATTTACCTACTTATTTTCTGTGTTCGGCCTGCATGTATTGTTGCGAGTGCCTGTGAGAACCTGGCACTGTGGAGGACAGAAGACACATCAGTTCCCTGGAACTGGAACTGTGGATGGTTGTGAGTGCCAGTGGGTGCTGGGAACTGAACTCAGATCCTCTGGAAGGGCAACAAGTGCTCTTGACTGCTGAGCTATGCCTCTAGCCCCAACTTTTCTTTGAAACACGGTCCCATTCTGGCCCAGACCAGCCTGGAAAGCCTGGCATTCCTTTGCTTCTGCCTCTAGAGAGCCGAATCCAGGGGTCCAGCTCCATGCCTAGCTCCGAGTGATTCATCTGACTTCTGAGTTTGGTTTGTGATTCCTTATCCTGGTTTGGCCCTTTGGACATCATCTTGGCTGCAGGAAAGGGGGAGTCCTCCGATGCAGCCTCATGTTGAGAGAGAGGGGTTCCACGAAGACACTGGCGTGGTTGAGAGATATGACCAAGAGCAATAAACACCAGCTATTTCAGGTGACAGGTGAGGGGCTGTGGAACTGGAAAACAGTTTGGTACATGTTCGTGTGTTAGGTATTTACAGGAATCTACAGAAGCTGCTCTGTAGCCTGTGTCACCTGAGGGGACAAAAGACAGGAACCTTTCTCTCTCTCTCCCCTGTCCTGTCCCTCCGGGATGGCCTCTAATTTAGACCCAGATTTTAGTGCCAGCGTCCGGAGGGGGTGGACTGAGGTTACTGGAGTCATCCCAGTACCGCACAGAGCCAGCACAGACAGCCCAGGTTGTAGCAAGCGCTCCTCTCAGCCCTCCTCCCAGTGGGTGTGAAAGACCTGCGGGGCTGGAGAAGCAAGAGTGTGTTTGGATTTCAGCTGGCGGCTGCCCATGAATCACCAATTTCATTTTGTGCTTTCAGCCTGCAAAGGCATCATTTCCTCCCAGCCTCACATGGAGCAGGCGGCCAGAGCCTCTTAGTGGGGCTATAAATAGCAGATCATCAACTCACCTCTTCTGAGCTCATCGTAGGCTCCATTTGCTGTGCGTCTTCCAGCTGCCTGCACGTCACCTGTCACTCAGATTTCCCAGGTGAAGCTTGCCTGAGAGACTCAGGCGTGCTCTAGGTTTGGGAGGCAGGGTTTGGGTTCAGGGTGATAGCAAGGGCAAAGGCAGACTTTTGAAAAGCTTGACATTTAGAACATCATAATTACAATCTCAGGCCTGTGCTATCCCCACCAATTAAATGCAGCAGCAAGGGACTGCCATTTCTCTCCGAGTCCCTAGAAATCAAAGGCGGAGGAGTCACTAAACTTACACCTAGAAAAAGCCACACAGACGGATAGGAACAAATGAAAGGGTTTATGCTTTCCTGGGGACTTGTCGCCTAGTGCTGACGACAGAGACGTGACTCTCTGGCTTCTGCCATGCCATGATTCTCGTCTCAGAATCCTTCCCAGCAGTACCGTGCAGGGTGCTCCCTGTGGGTCAGGCACCATGCCCAGCCTCCAGGGCGACATCCCATGCACTCATCAAGGCGGAGGAAGACTTTGCCTTGTGTAGGGGAGTGTCTGCTGTTCGAACAGGTGACTCATTCACACACAGACAATATCGCAATCCAGCTGCAGAGCCCGTGCTCTGAGCTCCCGCCCTCTCTACCTCCTGGGGATGAGACTTGTGTGTGTCGCTCCACATGTGAGAGACCCCAGAGAGCCCTACACACTCATGACTGTGGGCGGGAATGAGATACCCACAGAACCATCCAGTTCCCCTTGGCATCCTCAATTCCCAAACCATCCTCTTCTCCCAATTTTGATTTTCTTCTACCTTCTCATGCAGGAGAGGCTCTGGTCTTCCTATTCCGAGTCACACCCCGTGTGAGGTGTGATGTTTCCAGAATGCAGATTCCTTGTCTCCTCCAGGCCAGCTGCAAGGCAATCTCAAAGCAGCACAGGCAGGCATGGTGGCGCTTTTATCGCCTTTAATCCCAGTACTCAGGAGGCATGGTCAGGCAGATAGATCTCTGTGAGTTAGAAGGCAGCCTGGTCTATATGAGATAGAAGCCAGTCTGGTTCACAAAGCAAGTACCTGCCAGCCAAGGTAACACTGTGAGACCCTCCATTAAAAAAAAAAAAAAAAAAAAAAGTGTGAAGGAGAAAGAAACCCTCAGGTCAGCTGCTCGGAGAAGCGCCCCCAATAAAGTGAGACAAATGTAGGGGAAAAAAAGAAAGAAAGAAACCCTCGAGTTCTACATCCAGGAAGTGGGGGCTGAAGTCTAAAAGTCCATGCCTCAGGGACCATTGCTGCGCTGAGCCTCAGGTGTAGGCCGGGCTTTTGCAGTTCCTTAATATCCTGGGTGTGCAAATACCCATTGGAAGCACTTGTCTGTTTTGCTGGACAAGATGGCCTAATGAGCTCCTTTCTTTAGCATCGTGGAAATCATGCCTTAGAAAGCTTCTTAAGAGACACATTCTGGCCTGAGTCTGAAAAAGCATGGGATAAAACCGGACTTGCTGAACATAGCGGACAATGAGGACTACTGAGAACTCAAGAACAATAGCAATGGGTTTTTGATCCTACTGCACGTGCTGGCTTTGGGGGGGGGGGCTTGGCAGTTTGGATGCTCAACTTACTAA
>NC_022014.1:46821766-46828829 GCF_000317375.1 Microtus ochrogaster | reverse complement strand
AAGCTGATGAGGGAGAGGGACTTGATAGGGGGAGGGGGAGGGAAATGGGAGGCGGTGGCGGGGAGGAGGCAGAAATCCTCAATAAATAAATAAATTAAAAAAAAAAAGAAACCCTCAAGGGGTAGAATCTAGGATCCAGATCTGTGTGCACGTGTCTCTGTGTGTACACCTGTGTTGGTGTAGGGGATACACTCGTGCATGCAGGTGCACATTCATGTGTGTATCTCTGTGTGTGGAGGCGTGCCGTTCTCAGGAAACACTCGTGTTTCCGAGACAGGTGCTCTCGCTGGATTCACTGATTTGGCTCGGTTTGTTGGCCAGGAACCCCAGGAATCCTCTAACTCCACATTCCCACTGTTTAGTTTTTTTTTTTGTTTGGTTGGTTGATTTTGGTTTTTTAGAGACATGGTTTCTCTGTAGCTTAGGAGCCTGTCCTGGAACTAGCTCTTGTAGCCCAGGCTGGCCTCGAACTCACAGAGATCCACCTGCCTCTGCCTCCCAAGTGCTGTGATGAAAGGCATGTGCCATCACCACCCGGCTTCCCAACTCTTTAGAAGCATATGGCCCGTGACTAGAGCTCAGACTTGGCTCCCCAAGCTTGCTTGACAAGCATTCTGTCAGCTGAGCTATCTCCTAGCTCCAAGGGGCTCTTTAAAAAGTCCCGTGAACTGTCTAGTCAGGGAACCCCTTTATCAAATTGCTGTCCCCTTTCCCATTCTGAACCCTCTGGGCCAGCAGAACTTTCTTGAAGCACAGGCTGTCCTGTCAAAAGCTTTGGATCTCTCTCTGCAGCCTGAAGGTAAACTGAAGTCATTGGCGTGCCATTCCAGGCCCTGAACATCAGCTTCACACACCGGCCTCCAAAATGTCGTGTGCTTATCTAATAACATTAGTAATTAGCGCCATTATCAGACATCTACCCAAAAGTATCAAAGAAGAGCATTGCTACAGGTATGGCATGTTGGCATTTAATCTCAGCACTTGGAGGCAGAAGCAGACAGATCTCTGTGAGTTCAAGGCCAGTCTGGCCTACCTAGTGAGTTCTAGGACAGCCAGGGGTACATAGTGAGGCTATGTCTCAAAAAAAAGAAAGGAAGGAAGAAAAGAAAAGAAAGAAAGACAGACAGACAGACAGAAAGAAAGAAAGAAAGAAAGAAAGAAAGAAAGAAAGAAAGAAAGAAAGAAAGAAAGAAAAAGGAGGAGGAAGGGGGGAAGGAAAAGAAAAGCCTTGCTGACTAAAAGCAAGAGTTGCTGCACAGCTCTCCTTGCAGTGAGTGCAAACTGACCCTGGAGAACTTCTAGAGAAGAGGCTGGGACCCGGGGCTCGGTTGATGGAGTGCTTGCAAGGATGAAACCCATGCTTCCATGCCCAGCACCTCCTACACTAGGCATCGTGGTACAGGTCTATAATCCCAGCACTCTGGAAGAGGATCTAGGAGGATCAGGATTTCAAGGTTTGAGAACATCCTGAGCAAACCTTGTTTCGGTTAGGTTTCAAACCTGGGACAAATGGCTGAGGTGCCTATTAGTACATCAAAGCAGATGCTGGCTGTCAGGTTCTCCCAGAATCCTTCAATCCCTACCTGTTACAGGGCCCTCCTGGCTGGCACACCCTACCCCCTGCCCTGAATTCTCCAGCCCTGAGGCTGGACTGCCCTTCCCTATATAATCAGCCATTTTGATTACCTGGTTCTTTCTTGTCTACTCTCTTTGGGGCTTTCTGGCTGCTGCACCTGGTTCCTCTTTCTCCCCTCTCACTTCCTCTTTCTCCATACGACCCAGCTCAGTCTGACCATGTCCACTCTGGACTCTCCCAGATGTCCCTGCTTCTGATTATGCTCTCCCACATGTCTATAATAATCTTTCTCCTCCACTACACCCAAGAGCCGTCATGTCCTCCTTCCTTCCTTCCTTCCTTCCTTCCTTCCTTCCTTCCTTCCTTCCTTTTCATTCATCTGGTGCTGGAACCTGGAAGTGGTCATGTCCTTTCCTTTCCTTTTTTTTTGCTAGTGGTGGGGGATCCTTTCCTTCTTTCTTTTTTTTTTTTTCATTCAGTTTCAAAAAAAGAAAGAAACTTTCAATTAAATATAGCAGACGTGTGCCCTGTGAATCTGACTGTTCTGTCCTCAAACCATACTAAAAAAAACAATCATAAAGGAATCAAAAGAGAACTAAATCATATGACCTTTGAGAATAGAAAAAGAGCTGGTGGCAAAGATGTCAATCCAATTTTAGAATGTTGGAAGGGGACACAGTAGTGACAACCACAGCATCCAGGAGGGAGCAGAGTCCTGTGGCCTGAAGGGGGGGTTGTAGGGACTGGGGAAAGGAAGAGGACGGGTGGAGGCTGGGGAGGCCAAGTGAGAACAACAGGGGGCTGGCTACTCCCTGTGGAACTTGGATCTGTACGTCAGGGCTGTGCAGCAAGGGTGAGTGTGAGGGGGGAGGGGTGGTAGATAGCACTGACGACACAGAAAGCTTGCCTCCAGCCCTCTTCCTCACCCCGCTCCTAGACAGCCGACAGCCACACCCAAGCCTCCTTCCTTTCAAGGTCATGCCTCTTTCTGGCTGCAGACCAAAGAGCCCTTTTCTGTAAAACCAAGTAGACTCCAGGAAAGACCTATGGGGACTGTCACTTGACGTCCCCAATGGAAAAGCTGACTGAGGACCACTGCCCTTGACTGGAAGTCACCATCAGACAAGCTCCACCCAGGCCTACTATCCATCCATCCACTCCAACACACAGTCCTATACTGACGGTGGCCAGTGCCGAATCACCAGACATCTGGGGAATGCCTCAGCCGTGAGAGCCAGGGATGTGCCTGTAGGTGAACAGTGGAGGCGCCGGAGGAAGAACTCATAACTTCTGGAAGAAAAGTCAGAGAGACAATCAGACACCTCAAGGTTCATTGTCAAAAACAGCAGGGATTTAGAAAAAAAAAAAAAACCTGATTTGCATAGCAAGTTCCAAGACAGCCAGGTCTACACAGAGAAACCCTGACTAGATAAACCAAAACCAAATCAAAACAAAACAAAAGCACCGTATTTAGAAAAAGCGGGAGGTTAAAGCTGAGGGAAATAGACGAGATGGTTGAGTTCTGACTTGGACATCTCTGGGGACCAGAGGTAGGGCAGAGTTGATAGGACGGGAACTGCTGTCCGCTGTATGCTTTTTAGTGATGTTTAGCTTTCTTTTCTTTTCTTTTCTTTTTCTTTTTGGTTCAACTATCAATGTTTTCATAAAAATGAATTTTTTTTACTTTCATTTTTTTTCTCCCCCTGCCACCCAGTGATAATGATTAAGCCCATTCTTGTGTACACTAAGCAAATACTCTTCCACAGAGGTAGCCCAAAATGTCAGTTTTAAAATAGAAATTAATATAAAATGCGGCCTGGGGATGGATGTGGCTCAGGGATTGGATACTTGACTAAGGTACACAAAGCCCTGGGTTAGTTCTCATCTCCCCCCTCCCCCTAATTAATTTTCTGAGAAAAAAAATTGTTGTGAGTTAATTACCTCTGTTTTGGTTTTCTTCTGCTGCTGACCTTGTCTATCCGTTTTCTAAAGAGGCCACACCTACTTTAGGGTTCTTCCAAGTAGGTTGATGGGTTGGGGTTTGTGTGACTGAGGAGAGCTGGAATGGTGCCCGTGGAGAGCCAACATTAACTTGGGCTATCTCAAGTCCTCCGAATAGCCCCTCATGGCCCATATCTGCATCTAGCCTAGCATCCCTTAGAGTATCAAGTGACAACGCCTGGAATGTCTTCTTGCAGACCAAGCTTCAAGATAATATCTGTAGCCGCTGGTGGTGTCTCCTGCCTGCAACCCCAGCCCTTGTGAGATTGAGTTAGGGTTGTCAGTTGGAGGCCAGTCCGGGCTGCAGAGTGAGACCCTGCCTCAAACAACAACAACAACAACAATGTAGCATCTGCAGCCTGTGGTGGAGACTCTGCTGTGATCTGTACCAGATCCCACTAAGGTATCTGATAAATGCCTCCATATTTGACTTTCTTTTGCTTTGTGACATAAACGTTTCTGTGACCGCTTCTGTGGTGGCCTCTGTCATTTAGAGAAACCTGGGTCCTCATTCAGGGCCACAGTCACTCAATTTTGGCCCAGAGTAAAATATCTCTCATATTCCCTTTGGGGGTGAGAACTGTTTTACGTCAACATCTCTGTCTCTGTTTATTTTCTTTCTTTCAAAGACTAAATCTTGACTGGAAAATGAGGTAACGTTGCCAGATAAAATACACTTGGGATATTACTTACACTAAAAAAAATTATAACTGCTTATCTGAAATTCAAGTTTAACTGTGCCTCAGCAGTTAAACTTAAATTGAAATGATACAGAGAAATTTGTGAAGTGTTTCATACTTTAAAATAGCTGAGCCAAGCAGGATGATACATGCCTTTAACCCCAGCACTTGGGAGGCAGAGGTAGGAGGAGCTCTGTGAGTCTGAAACCAGCCTGGTCTACAGAGAGAGTTCCAGGACAGCTGGGTCTACACAGTGAGACCCTGTTTCAAAAAAGAGTAAAATTAAATTAGATTAAAATGAACTGAGCCAAGCATAGTGGCACGGGTTTTTAATCCCAGCACTAAGGAGGCAGAGGCAGGTAGATTTCTATGAGTTTGAAGCCAGCCTTATTTATGGAATGAGATCCAACACAGTTAGCAACAGGAATCCTATCCCTAAAAAGAAAAAAAAAAAGAGGAAAATGAAGTGGATTCCTTTGGGGAGGGGTAAGGGGTGGTGCTAGGGATGGAAACAGACACGAAGAGAATAATCCAGTCCTGAGTGACATCCCTAATGCCTGTCCTGTTGAATTCACACTGGACACACCAGGGGCTATAAATGCAGGGTTTGCCTTCACTTGCCCCACAGGTTAGGGCTGTGGCCAAAGAGACAACGACAATCTACAACGTTCCACCGTTGTAAATACTCACGATGTGAAAGATGTGTCCCGAAACTGACCACACTTCCTGGTCACGGGTTGATGATGATTGTAGCTGGAATGTGAGCTCCTACCACAAGAGCCACCGCTGACTTTCCATCCACAAAAGATGGGAGCTGGGCATGTGGGGTTGGTGCTGAAGCACTTGCCTGACATTGTGTAAGGGTCTGGATCCAATCTCCAGCACCCTAGGGGAGAGAGATGATACCTCTGAATATGCGAGACCAGATAGCTGGTCAGATGTCAGCAACTCGAAGGTTCTTTGGATGGGCCCCTTCCTTGCAATCAGTTGCTAACAAATCTGGGGGCCTAAAACAGCAGCCCTTGATTGCTGGCCAAAACAGGGACTTGTGAATGGTATCTCTGGTTCTGGGTAGAGATGTGATATATCAGGAGTCATGACTTGTCTCCTTTCTTAAGAATTAAGGTAAATGTGTGCACTGTGGTGTTTGCACCCTGCACACACACACACACACACACACACACACACACACACACACACACACTTAATTAATTTAAAGAGAGCTAAGACAAATGGGTGTGTCAATCTCTTGGAGCAGAGAATGTTCCCCAGGAAAGCTGTCAATTCTAGAGACTTTAACAAAACTGTAATCCTACCTAAATAGGGCTGACACAATGATTTCGTCATCTCCCACCCTCACCCTGAGAATCTGTCTTCTACACAATGTATCTTACCGGGATTTTTTTTTTAAATAATGCATTTACTTTTGTTTTATGTACATTGGAGTTTTGCCTGCATGCATGTCTGTGTTGTGAGGGTGTCTGTCAGATCTTGGAGTTACATACAGTTGTGAGGTGCCATGTGGGTGCTAAGACTTGAACTCTGGAAGAGCAGTCAGTGCTCTCAACCTCTGAGTCATTTCTCCAGCCCTCTCTTTTCCTGTATTTCGAGACAGGGTCTCTCTGTAGCTTTGGAGCCTGTCCTGGAACTCACTCTGTATATCGGGCTGGCCTCGAACACACAAAGATCTGCCTGTCTCTACCTCCTGAGTCTTTTTTCCTTTTTTTAGACAGGGTCTCACTATGTAGCCTTGGCTGGCCTGGAATTTACTATGTAGACCAGGCTAGCCTTGAATGCAAAAGATCCATCTGCCTTTGTCTGAAGAGTTTTTGGATTAAAAAAATATATCGCCATGCCTAGTTGTCTGACTTATTTTGATGGGAATCTGGGCTGGAATGCTGCTGAGGGCAAACCAGAGGGAGATCTGGGTAACAAAACCTCTCTAAAATGTGTAAAAATGTGACTTGGAAATACATAAATGCAAAATTGGATGCGGTCAGAGAAGCAGTGAGAACCGACCCCACACAGCTGTCCTGATATCTACTGCACTTCTTGGCATGCATGCCTCCCCACACATCACACACATGCACGCGTGCATACACAGGATTGAGACCTGGTCTCAAAACACACAAAGCAACAAAAGCAAACAAAAGAGCACAACTGTGAAGCATCTCTACTGGTTTTTAAATTAAAATTTTAAAATTGTATATTTGTTTCCTACATGTAAGAATGTTCACCACATGTGTGTGGTGACCTTGAAGGTCAAAATAACCCAGCCAGAAATCTCCTGGAAGTGGAGTTACAAACCGTTGTGAGCTGCCATGTGGGTGCTGGGAACTAAACCCAGGTCCTCTGGCAGAACAGCTGCCTCTCTCTGGGCCCCTATATCTACTTCTATTATGAGTTTATTTCAGACCTGCAGGTTAACACTTTATCTGAATCTTCCCAGTGATGGGGCAGTAGGGAAAGGGGGAAGAGGGGCTGAGGATGAGAGGTAGGTGTAGTGGTGGGGGGTAAGTTCAATGTAGGTGTTAGCTTGTATTTGGGGGTAGCTCTAATTGTTTAGAGTTCTGTTTAAAGAGATAACAGTGTGCATGTGGGTGGGTGCTAACCTGTGATGCTACTGCTTAGAGGCTGAAGCAGGGGGATACCCTCTAGCTCAAGGCCGGCTTGGGCTACAAAGTGTGGGCAATGTAAAATGGAGTGTACTATTCTTTTTATTATTTTATTTTATTTTATTTTTTTTGGTTTTTTCGAGACAGGGTTTCTCTGTGGCTTTGGAGCCTGTCCTGGAACTAGCTCTGTA
>NC_022014.1:46815315-46821666 GCF_000317375.1 Microtus ochrogaster | reverse complement strand
AGACCAGGCTGGTCTCGAACTCACAGAGATCCGCCTGCCTCTGCCTCCCGAGTGCTGGGATTAAAGGCGTGCGCCACCATCGCCCGGCTGGAATGTACTATTCTTGGCCAACCATGAAGAGGATGAGGTGGAGCAATGGCCATTCAGTGAGGCTCTTTGTTTTTGGAATAAAACCCAGCAGGCCCCTCCCCTGGTGTGCTTGCCTTCTCTGGGCCTGCTTGCTTGCTGCAGTGTAGCCCTGCAGGCTCCTGCCAAAGGAACACTTTTTGCCTTGCTGAAATCCTTTGAGTAGTATAGTTTTTTTTTTCTCCAGATTCAGACCCATTTCTAATTACAGTGAGTTCAAGGCCAGGCAGGGCTACACGGCTACAGTGGAGACTTTGCCACAAAATAGATCAAAAGCCAGACAAGGTGGCATACACCAGCATTCAGGAGGCAGAGGCAGGCATATCTCAGTGAGTTTGAGCCAGACTGGTCTACAGAGGAAGTCGTGTCTCTAAAAACCAAACCAACCAAACAAAGAAACAAATAAAAAAAAACCCCACCATAACATAAATAAATGATAAAGATAAAGGCTTCTCAGGAAGAGTGGACATGCAGAAGTCATCGACTTTGATTTCCACACCATAAGCAGAAAGGAAAAGAAGGGAGGGAGGGAGGGAAGGAGGGAGGGAGGGAGGAAGGGAGGGAGGAAACCAGTAAGCAGCACTCCTCCATGGCTTCTGGAGGAAGGAGGGAGGAAGTGAGGGATGGAGAGAAGGAGGAAAGGAGGGAGGAAACCAGTAAGCAGTACTCCTCCATGGCTTCTGGAGGAAGGGAAAAGGAGACAAGATCTGACTTCACAGAGCATGCGCTGGTCCTAGGCTCGCCTTGAAAAGACGGAACAGTCCTTCAAAGCTCTTCTCATTGGGTCCTCTGTCTAAGGAAACAGGAAGACAGTTAAGCTTGCATTTGTAAAGGCTGAACCAAATGTTCAGCCAATTTGATAATGAAAATGGCATCTTTTCTTTTTAATTCATTAATTAATTTATTTTATGTGTCTTAGTGTTTTGTCTGCATGTATGTCTGAACTGGAGTTACAGACAGTTAATTGTGAGCTGCCATGCAGGTGCTGGAAACCGAACCCCACGTCCTCTCTCTGAGCTATCTCTCCAGCCCCACAAAATGGCAACTTATAAGAAAGAAAACAATGTTTTACAGGATGCTGCTGGCAGAGGGTCCCCGACTTTAAACCTCAGACTTGTTCTCAACTCCCCCACTCCCTTATGCAGGAAGAGGCCTTTGGGGAGTGTCATTTCCATTGTCTTGTGATATTAATTAGAGGCAGTTATTGGTGAACTAAAAAACAGCTTTACATGTTATTTGTCCTTGGGAAAGTCCTGTGGATTTGGCTGCTGGAATGGAGGACAGAAGGTGGTGGCCCTCCATTTCTGTGCACCAGTGTAACTACAATTCATGACTGAAGTCCATGACTGGAGTCTCTCTGCTCTTCCAGAGGACTTGGATTCAATTCCCAGGACCTACATGATGGCTCACAGCTGTCTCTAGGTCCAGAGGATCTGATCCTCTCTCATTGTCTTTATGGGCAACAAACATAGTGCACATATACACACAGGTAAAACTCTCAGATACAAGCCGGGCGGTGGTGGTGCACGCCTGTAATCCCAGCACTCGGGAGGCAGAGGCAGGCGGATCTCTGTGAGTTCAAGGCCAGCCTGGTCTACCAAGGGAGTTCCAGGACAGGCTCCAAAGCTACAGAGAAATCCTGTCTCGAAAAACCAAAAAAAAAAAAAAACTCTCAGATACATAAAATAAAATGAATTTATAAAAATATGTGTATTTTTAAAGCTCATTTAAATGGGTCTGTCAATCACCCACACAGGAAAGCTGCCCATTCCATGACCATCATCACCATCACCATGACCATGATGATGATCATCATCACCATGACCATCACCACCATCACCATGACTATCATCACCACCATCACCATGACCATCATCATCACCATCACCATCATTATCACCTTGACCATCATCATTACCATCACCATGACCATCATCACCACCATCACCATCATTATCACCTTGACCATCATCATTACCATCACCATGATCATCATCACCGCCATCATTATCATCTTGACCATCATCATTACCATCACCATGACCATCAACTTTGCTCTCACCTCTCACCACAGGCGTTGGAGATCTGGCCCCAATAGCATGGGCTAGAAGAGGGTATCATATCCCATTATAGATGGTTGTGAGCCATCATGTGCTTGCTGGGAATTGAACTCAGGACCTGTGGAAGAGGAGCCAGTGCTCTTAACTGCTGAGTCATTTCTCCAGCCCTGGCATCAGCCTTTTTAAAGCTGGATTTGTCAAAACATAGTAAAGGCTTTGAAAGTATACACCTGCTCTTAAATGGAGAGAAACCAAATTTGTCAGGAGGAAAACACTCACTAGGTAACCATAGAAATGTAGTTGAAATTATGAATCACAGAGGTCTTGATAATGATGATGGTCATGGTCATGGTGATGACAATGATAATGGTGATGGTGATGATGATGATGGTCATGGTGATGGTCATGTTCATGGTGATGGTAATGATGATGGTCATTAGTGATGGTGATGATGATGGTCATTAGTGATGGTGATGATGATGGTTATGGTGATTATGATGGCTATGATGATGGTCATGTTGATGATGATGGTCATGGTGATGGTGATGATGATGGTGATGGAATGGTTATAGTCTTGGTTATGATGATGATGGTGGTAGTAATTCCAATTATTACTGGTAACATCATTATTGTCACTATTTTCTGCAGTACTAGGGGTTGGGCATAAGGCCTAGTCTATGCATCTCTGTTCCCAGTGGCTGGTGCAATGTTGAAGGCTGTGGAAACTTTAAGAAATGGAATCTAGCTGAAGGAAGTAGATCACTAGAGATACACTTTTGAAGGGTTTTTTTTGTTTTTTGTTTTTTGTTTTTTTGGCATCTGGTCTGGTCAAGATGTGAAAAGTTGTTGCTACCACAAGCTACCACTGTCAAGAACCCATGTGTTATGCTTGGCTATCCCTGCCATAATGGACAATCCATGGCTCATGCAACCAAGAGCCAAAACAAACCATTCTTCCCAAGTTGGTTCTGATGAGTATTTTGACCATAAGGACAAGAAAATAAACCTATAAAAAGTTCTTTACAGACAAAAGAGGGTGGTCTTCCCTGACTCTGGCAGATCAGAGGGGCCCATTTCTCCCTGGGGCACCACAACAAGGCAGGAGCTGGGCCTTAGTAGGACTGCTGCACACAGTTAAATAAGGCACGGTTAATGGTAATGATAGACCTTCATTGTTAGCTTGTGGCTAGGGCAATTTGACTCTCTAATTGACAGTTGTAAGAAGCTTCCCTTCTGCCCTTGAGCACAGGCTCACTAGCCAAGCAGCCCCTATTTGGCAGCCAGCTGGACAGCTTCATGCCAGCAGGCTGCTTTGAACACTTCACGGATGTCTTGAGAAAGCTACCCTGCGACCACAGCTGCTTGCTGCCAAAATACTACTCCAGCTCCAAAAGGCACTGCTCCAGTTACTTCTGTTTCAGAGAGCTTGCGCCAGATTCTTTGCCACAGCAAGCCTTGGTGAATTCTCTCTTGGTTGTTTTTACCCAGGCTAGAGGGCCTAGAAGAAGGCTTGTGATTGGTACAGACATGGTCTTTTCATCTGAATTGACTGTAGTGTGATTGGTGCAAATACAGTCTTTCATTTGCATGAAGGATTATGCCACACTGCTAACACTTACCTACCCCCTCTCTGGCAGTGTAAGTAGGCTGTTCAGTATATTTTTGGGTTAGCCAAGAGATCCCCTTCTGTGCTGCCCCCTGGTGTTGTGACATTAGGCCCATTAAAAGGCTCTTCTCTCTTTTTAAAATTATTTATTATTATTTTATGTATGCTGGTATTTTGTATGTCTGTATGTCTGTGTGAGGGTGTTGGATCATGGAGTTATAGACAGTTGTTAAATGCATGTGGGTGTTGGGAATTGAGTCTGGGTCCTCTAGAAGAGTAGTCAATGCTATTAGCCATGGAGCCATCTCTCCAGGGTCTCACTATGTAGCTGACTGACCTGGAATTTACTATGTAGACCACACTGCCCTTGAACTCATAGCGATCCATGTGCCTTTTCCTCATGAATGCTGGGATTAAAGGCATATGTCACCACACCCTGCTTATTATTTTTTAACTTTAAACAAATTTAATACATATTTACATGTATGTATGTATATGTGCATGTGTGTTTATGCCATATATGTTCAGATGTCCTTAGAGGCCAGAAGAGCGCATCAGATACCGTGGAGCTGAAGTTAAAGGTGGTTGCAAGTGCACCGGCTTGGGTGCTGGAACTTAGGTCTTCTGAAAAAACAGCAGTGCTTAACCACGGAGCCATCTCCATGTCTTCCACCTTTAAACTATTTTATTTATGTGCATATGGGTGTAAGATGTAAGCCTTCAACCGGAACAGTTTCTAGCTGCTGAAGCCTGGAGCAGCAATAAGCCCCCCGCGTCTTATGGTTTGGGGTTGCAACCCTCTGGGCTTGCCATTTTAGTTCCCTGGCTTTGGTTATTCAAGGACCTGAGAGTTTAAACATTAGGGGAGCTTTATATAACCTCTTCAATAAAACTTTTCATCCAGGTAGAGATAAAGGGACTCATCAGCCAGCACCTATCTATGTCTGCCCGGAACAGTGGGTCAACACCCACAAAACACTCAAAGGAAAGTGTGGGCCAAGGGTTCCACACGGTCAGTGTACCGTCAAGTGTGACAGCTATATACAAAGGCAAGTGTTTAATTCCCTGCACTCAGGAGGCGGCAGTAGGGGGATCTTTATGAGTTTAGGCTCAGCCTTATCTACATAGTGAGTTCCAGGTCATCCAGGGCTACATAGTGAGACTTTGTCTTAAACAAAACTTAAAAAAAAAAACTTTTCTGTAATACTAACTAACACTTGAGAAGCTAAGGAAGGAGGATTTATAATAATAATAATAATAATAATAATAATAATAATAATAATAATAGCAGAATTTCATTAAGCATCATTACATTGACTTTTTTCTCTAGTCATATTTAGTTCAAAATACAAGTGACAGCTCATGCTGGAAAGGACGTGGAGCAAGGGAACACTCCTCCATTGCTGGAGGGAGTGCAAACTTGTACAACCACTTTGGAAATCAATATGGTGGTCTCTCAAAAAATTTGGGAACTGATCTACCTCAAGACCCAGTTATATCACTCTTGGGCATATAGCCAAAGGATGCTCAATCATATCACAGGGACATTTGCTAAACTGTTCATAGCAACTTTTTTCATAATAGCCAGAACCTGGGAAACAACCTAGATGTCCCTCAACTGAAGAATGGATAAAGAAAATGTGGTACA
Organism: Microtus ochrogaster; assembly: GCF_000317375.1. Classification (NCBI taxonomy): domain Eukaryota; kingdom Metazoa; phylum Chordata; class Mammalia; order Rodentia; family Cricetidae; genus Microtus; species Microtus ochrogaster. The sequence continues at coordinate 46,816,226 of NC_022014.1, read as the reverse complement.
TTTACACAATGGAGTAGTACTCAGCTGCTAAAAACAATGGTGTCATGAAATTCGCAGGCAAATGAATAAAACTAGAAAAAAAACACCCTTAGTAAGGTAACCCAGACCCAGAAAGTTCAAAACTTTGTATTCTGAAGAAGCCTATGTGCAAAATGCCACCAAATGGCAAACCAACAGTAAACAGTTTGACTGAGAGAGCAAGATGAGCTTCTAATGTGTCTCCCAGAATCAGTTCAGGGTTTTCATGCTTGCAACCCAAAGAGTTGGTGAGACTATTTCAGGAGATAATCTTGGGAGAAAGAGGAAGATGAAAAAGAGAAGGAGTAGGAAAAGGAAAAAAGAAACACAAAAAACAAAAACACAAAACACATGGTTAGTGAAGCCTAAATTCAGTGGAAGACTACATAATCAAATGTGGTGGTACTTACCTAAACCCCCAGCTCTTGGGAGGTAGAGGTACCAGGATCAAAAGTTCAAGATCATCCTTGACTATAAAGTGTGTTAGGGATAACTTGGGCTATATAAGACCCTGTCTTAAAATAAAAATTAAACTTAAGTAAGTAAAGGAAGTAGGAGTTATTATGTTTTGTTTTTGAGACAGGATCTTACTAGAAGCCCCTTTCTGGCTTAGAACTTCATGTGTTGATCAGGCTGCCTTGAACTCACAGAGATCCATCTGCCTCCACCTCGTGAGTGTTGTGATTAAAGGGATGTTTGCATATTAAATTTTCAAGTATAAATAAGACAAAACCAGCTGGGTGATGACGGTCTATGCCTTTAATCCCAGGACTTGAGAGGCAGGTGGATCTCTGTGAATTTGAGGCCAGTCTGATCTACAGAGCAAGTTCTAGGACAGTCAAGGCTACACAAAGAAACCCTGAAGAAGAAGAAGAAGAAGGAGGAGGAGGAGG